>NC_056627.2:187295848-187596960 GCF_002870075.4 Lactuca sativa
GACAAGACTAGACATGAGTACCGCTTATCACCCACAAATCGACAGCCAGAGCGAGAGGACCATACAAACCCTAGAAGATATGCTGAGAGCTTGCGTAATCGATTTTGGAAAGGCATGGGAAACACATCTACCTTTGGTCGAGTTCTCGTACAACAATAGCTACCACACCTGTATTAAAGCTGCCCCGTTCGAAGCCCTCTATGGCCGCAAATGCAGGTCGCCTCTGTGTTGGGCAGAAGTGGGGGACACACAACTAGCAAAAGGACAAGCAACAGACAACACGCTCACTGGACCAGAAATCATAAGGGAAACTACGGAGAAGATTGTTCAGATTCGGGAACGTCTAAAAGCAACAAGGGACAGACAAAAGAGTTATGCAGATAAAAGAAGGAAACCCTTGGAATTCCAGGTCGGAGATCGAGTCCTACTAAAGGTCTCGCCCTGGAAGGGATTAATACGCTTCGGGAAGCGCGGGAAACTGAATCCAAGATACATCGGACCATTCGAGATCCTTGCCAGGATCGGTCCAGTGGCTTACAAACTTAGATTACCTCAGGAGCTCCACAACATACACCCTACCTTTCACGTATCAAACCTAAAGAAGTGCTTGTCCGATGAGACCCTTGTCATCCCTCTAGACGAAATTGCAATAAATGAGAATCTCCAATTCGTAGAGGAACCAGTAGAGATCATGGATCGGGAAATAAAAAGGACTAAACAAAGCCGCATACCTATTGTAAAGGTCCGCTGGAACGCCAAGCGAGGACCTGAATACACCTGGGAACACGAGGATCAGATGAAACAAAAGTACCCGCATCTTTTTCCTAACCTGTAAACTCTATCTTAGATTAAATTTCAGGACGAAATTCCCTTAACAGGGGGATGATGTGACAACCCTATATTTTTCCAAAAGCAGTGTAACGCTCAAATGTCAAATACAACGAAAAGTATTTGGAATCAACAAAATTAACCTCAAAAATAAAGTGTTCAAATATCTAAGTTGGGATGCAACAAATATTAGATATCTTGCCTAGGTTTCCAAAAACATAAAGAACGTTCAAAACTGGGTTATATTGAAGAAATTATAACCACTCGTATATTTACGACACACCGTTAAAACGCTATTTAACGTAAAAAGTGAAATTTCAATAAAATGCATTTTTGCCTTAAGTATCTAAAAAAAAGATGTAGAGTTCGTTAAACTGTAAACGTACATAAAAAGATCGCCCAAATTGGACCTCGTATGAAGAAGTTACGAATTTCCAAAGTTTCGTAACAGTAGTAGAGGGCTAAAAACTCGAATTGAAGATCGAGTGTTATTTAGCTAACGCAACCTAAACGAGAGTTGAAGATCTCCACAATAGGAGTAAAATGATAAAAATACAAACGAAAACCGACGTCAAATAAAGAAACTATGGATTTTTGACGGACTTTAGCAGTCCCGGCCTACTAAAAATATATCATTAAAAATAAATTCAAAACTAGCCGACGGAGTCTAAATGAAAGTTGTAGAGCATAATCTCACCTACGTGTGGGTATAAAGAACGCGAAAAACGGAGCCCGTACGCGAAAGTTACGGAATTTAGAAGATGGGAGACTGGAGTACGCCCAGCGTAATCCCAGATTACGCCCAGCGTACTAGACCCAGAGTCGAGTCCCATCGGCAACAACTCTACGCTTAGCTAGACCGGAGTCGTAAGCCATGACGCATTTTTACGCCCCGCGTAACCGAAGTACGCCCCGCGTACCACGTACGCCCTACGTACTCCGGAGGTACGCCCCGCGTACGCCATCCTCCAGCCCTATAAATAGAAGGTTTGAGCCTCGGGTTTTTGCACACTTTCTCAAACTCCCAGTCACTCTCTCATACTTCCAAGCTCCAGAGACCATCCTGACGCCCTCGGTTTCCGCACCCGAGCGCCGACGAAAGATCTACGCTACCGAGATCCCCGAAGAGCCCAAAGACGCAGCCTTCCGCAGTCGAAGTTCTGCTCAACTCTAGCCTCCCTCTCTTCAAACCAAACGAGTGAGTTCATACCCCTACCTTTCAATTCTTTTCATGTTTTAGGGGGGAAATACAAGTACATTACAAGTCAAAGTATCGTTTTATAAACATAAATATAATATTTATCTTATAGAGTATTGATACAAACATCTTTATGTTTAAAGGGCTATTATATCACCAAGTTATTTTTACTAAATGGAAACATACTTTCTGAGAAACTATAATGAGTATAGTTAACAAGTTATTCATACATTGTTACATATACATCTTGACAAGCGAAATACTTTCAAATAAAGTAAAGTCTTTCTTATCGTAAATCTATTTATACCAAGCAATGTGAGACATTCAAACTTCAACGTACACTTATGTATGCATTTCAAGTCCTGTATTATATACCATAATCTCTTGGAGGCAGAATGTGATACTTGTGTATAGATCTATACGGGATTGACAACCTCGCGCCTAAACTATTAGCTATAGTTAGACCGGCAGGTCAGGGGTGACAAATGTCATAACACTACAACACCTAGAATGTTGTTATAGGTAGTCAGTGTCAATAGTATGGTTATAAAACTCACATAAAAATATAAAAACAAGTTTGATTTACGAGATTCATATATGCATTCAGTTTTTCCATGTTATTTTTAGCACAAAGTTTATCATTATTATTCAAGTATGAAACACATTAACGCAGTCCAATTCTAGGAACTTTTCAAACCATTTATATAAAATATTGGATTTTCTGAAAACCTCGTTCATCGATTTACTACCAAAAGGGCATACTTTTCAATGCAAAACACTCATGAACTCACCAACTTAATTGTTGACACTTTTTTGAAACCACTTGTATTTCTCAGGGAATCAGTAATACATGTAACCACCAGCTTTTGAAGAAGGAACGCTAAGGACATTTATCATTAAACATTTATATCATCATATTGTAATATTCTTTTGCAAATATGTATAACGCAACAATATACGTTTTTATTATATATATGATGGTTGTGTTACTTTCTTTACAATATTCAATTGTCGTGATACTACGTGAAGTCATCCACCCCCGAATGTTTCCGCCATTCTGGTTTGAGGGTGTGACACCTACTGCCCTTTCAGCTGTTGGGGGGAGGGCAGTCTGGTCACTTTCAATCCCAAGGGAACAACTAAAATAATTTTGTTATTTGAAAAAAACATGAAGTAATTTTATTGTGAAGTTTCTAAATAATTTACTGTTAAAAAAATTTCCTTTTTTAAAAAAAAAAATAGATGAAGTAATTTTACTCTTAAAATAATTTTTTTTGAAGCCATGAAGTAATTTTACTGTTAAATAAAATCCTATAATAGGATTCTGAATAATAAAAAGAAAGTAAGATGCTATAACTATATAGAACTTTTTACAATTTTTATCCCTATTAGAAACTTTGGTAACGGTTTTGGTCCCTGTACCATACTCAATTACTATTTTGCACCTTATGTATTTTTTTTAAATGTAATTACCTAATTGTCATTGCATTTGTTGGGTTTAAAGGAAACATTCATTTTATACATTATAGACACCCAAATTAAATAAAATATAGATTCAAAGTTCAATTTATATTTTAGGCATGACATTGCTACAACTTGATAGATTTTTCAAAGTAGAATGTTATTATAGAAAAAATGAAAGTAGAATACTATAATAAATAGATCAATGAAAGGTCATTGTTATTTTTTGCATTTAACTCAAGAGATACCTCTGGTGTAAGCTCATCAAAGGCAGGATAAACATCGTTTCTGATTGTGTAGTATGACCAACATGAAAGCTGCAAAAGGCCTCTGGGAAAATTGTCGTGCTCAGAATTCAAATGATGGGTGTCGGAGCAACACACATGTTAAAAGTTCCAAATACATAAGAACCTGCATACCAAATACCTATAGCAAGAAATGTGGCTAAATGATTTTAAAGGGATAATAAGGTTAAGAAGGGAAGAGATCTAAACCTCTCCAGCAGTGATAATAGCTTTGATATCCTGCCAAACAACAATAATTCACCAAATTTTAATAGTTTTACCCTTCTTTGTTATCTTTGTATTTCAACACAACATTACAACACCCATTTCTGATAATGGATCACCAAGAGGAATCATAACTGCACTTGCTGGAAAAAGTTTACTTATAGACATACAATGCTTTTTTTAAGAAAAATGAAAATCATCTTCTTACCTCTCCTAATACTACATGTGTAGATGTTTCATTATGCTCCTTTATAAAAAAATTCAAAGGATTAAAAAAAATCTTACTGTTTAAGATATGATCCAGTGACTTTGTTGTTGATGGTGATGGAATCAATTTCGTTTACCCTTTCTTAGAAGAGTAGGATCTTGAACATTTTGTAACAGTGACAAAAATAAATGAAAAGCACAAAGTGATGAATATATAAATTATGATTAGCATGCATAAATAAGATGTGTCAAAATGACCACCCATTTATATATATTTTTTTTACTAATTGGTAACAATCCATCAAAAGAGAAGCATTACAATATAAGATTTTGCTTTAAAAAACTAACAGCAAGGGCATAATTCACTAAAAAAATGAACTTTCTGACAATAAATTTATTACCTACCTTCCCATATCAATCTTACCCCTAATAATAATACCCAAAAAAATCAGAACTAATCAAGAACAGATAAGCAACTTATGAAACTATATGCCTAAATATTGTCATACTTTTGAAATAGATCATACAAGAACTCTATATCTTCGTTATCATACTTTTGAAATAGACCATACAAGTAGACCCTGGAACCATGTAAAATAAAGTGAATTAGATTTTTTTTACTTAGAAATTTCATGTACACATCTCATTAAACACATGTGGTGCAACAACACACAACATTTGGACTAATACATGAATATTATTGTTTACCTCATGTCTAAGTTGACCTGTAAACAACAATCTCAAGAGGACAATGTTGGTTTGACGCTATTTTACTAAGACTATAAACCTCATAAAAAGCCTAGAGCGAAAACCTACGATTCCAAATAGATCACTCTGGAATTGAATCAAAAGCATACACCTATATTAGAATGATTAAAATGAGCAGCAATTGCAGGGTCGACCAAAAACTCAGCGTGCCAATCAGTTAGGGAAGTTACCTGGAAAGATTAGAATGAGTGAAAAGCCATTATTTTGTGTTGTTAAGGTAATCACCTGCAACTCAGTTTATAAATATCATTAACAGATACAAAAGAAGAAGAAGAAGAAAGAAAAAAAGAAAGGGAAATATTTACACGCATCATGGACAACATCAAACATGAAGTAACTGTTGCACCTGTAAACACAAATGCATGATTTTAAAGATCTAAATTCCACCATAGAAAGGAATGAAATTCAAAATGGTGACTTACCTGGTTGAAATATTGAACTTTTCAATAATACGCAATGTCAATGGGGCATGTAGCAGCCCGCCAACTATACTCCATGTATAACATGCAATGAAAAAGTGGAATTCCCAGTAAGCTGAAAAAAGAAACCAATCCTTAAAAAGAAAACTTCAAAATGAAATACATTGTCCGCTCAAGATCAAAATAATTAAGATAAATTACAATACATACAATTGTGGCATAGGTATGTGTATGAATATACAATCAACCGATTAGAACAGGAAAAAACTTACATCAAAGTTTGTGGAGCCGAAATGGAGAAGACCGGACCAGACTTTTGCCTTCTTACTTTTGAATTCTAGATTTTTTTCGTTCCTAACTCTCCTTGTTTCTTGAGCTTTAGGAGGAGGAAAAAACCATAGCAGAAATGGCAAAGCAACCTGATGATATTTGGTCCTACCTCTCACTGATTCGTTTTTTTTTTTTTTTTTGTATTCTAAACAAAGATGAGCCAGGAAACCGAAACTAAACCCAAATCGAACAGTAAAACTGTAAGCGCCTATGTGGAAGAAAGAGAAAATGAAAATTGAAATGAAACCCAATGGAAACCAATTTATACCAAAATCCAAGCATATGTATATTTATATCTAAAAACAACATACACCCAAACAAATCATTCCAGTTTCATCTTACTCCATAAAACTCAAGTGGCACAAATAAAAATCAATTATGTATCATAAACTTTAAAATTTTTATCAAATCAAGAAACTCATCTGCTCAATATACCTAACATGATAGCATTTGAACCCCTAAAACCGGTGAGAAGTGGTGTTTTAGGGTTCAAGGATGATAGAGATGAAAAGATTAAAACATGAGAGAATTTGGGGGAAATACTTACTTTACGGTGTCGTCGGCTTGCCTCTATTGGCGGGGATTTTGACGATTGAGCAGTCGCCGGCGGTTAATTGGAACCCATCTTCAATATCTCCTCCGTTTCGAAATAGGTTACGCAAGAAGCCGATGAAGCATATTTTTGGAGGGCTTCAACGGTGAGGTTTGGTGGGTGCAAGGAAATATGTAAACAACTAATTGGGAGGTCGAGGAGGCAGAAGTATATGAAGCACAAAAAATGAATCGAAGTTGAAAGAGGGAAATGGGGGTTAGCAGTACCTCAGACGTTTGTTAAAACGAAAATCGAACCCTAATCCATGGAAAACGGTGGCTTGAAGCAGAAGGTTTGGATAAGGCAGTGGAAGGAAGAAACTGGAAGGATCGATTAACTACAGGTGTGGAGATAAAATGACCGGAAACCGACACTATTCCTAAGAAGAGGTCATCTTTAATATATATATATATGCACAACAAAATAATATTCCTTCATGATATCAGGCCTATATTTTTAAACCTATCCAATATTTTCTCTTTTACCATGTTGTCAAGCTCTTTAATGATGTCTTCTACTAACCACTTTCTTTTCTCTCTTCTCGCTCTCTATTTGGATGTTCTGATCCCTCATCTTTAATAAAGGCTTGTGCTTGTACGAGCAATCGAGTATGATTTTGTTTTTATGGATTAGTGTATCCTTTAATTTGTTGCAAAAGAAGCCACACAGATGAGGCCAAAACTTTAAGAGATTATAACATCTAAAAGAGTTGCTATATATATATATATATATATATATATATATATATATATATATATATATATATATATAAAAGTTCAATTGAGAAAATAAAAAAGGTTGAGAACGGGAGAACCATTCCCAGCCAATCATTTATCTAACATGTAAAACTTAAAAAAATGTGTGTGTCATTTTTCATTAAGGGTATCTTTGTGTAACAACTTGTAAAAACTCAAGATACACAACATTACCATCTATTATATCATTTTAGGACTAACAGATAGGTGGTTTTCATAGACTTACAACACAAACCTCACTACACACGCCCTATACTACTCTCAATAACAGTTCACTCAACCTAATCTAAAAGATGATTAAGAACAGCCAACTTATATTGCAAGAATGCAGAGAAAACCCTGAATACTAAATAAACCCTAAAACGAGAGAAAACGAGAGCGTTTGTGATCTGAATGAATGAATAATGAACCATCACAAGCTGCTTAGATCTTTAAATATTTGGGTCACCTTCTACACGAAGTCTCGCGCATTAACCCGAGCTAAAAAACGAACTGAACATATTCACTCCTTCAACATTTCAATATTAACTGAAACACTGTCACACCCCCAAACCAAGGATGGCGGAAACGTCCGAGGGTGGAGGACTTCATGTATAGTATCATAACAACAAATGCAATAGTGATTTAAGCAAACACAACCAACATATATATATATATATATATATATATATATATATATATATATATATATATATATATATATATATATATATAATTGAAAAAGTTACATCATTGTATGAATTACATGTTTCAAAATCAATTACAATATGTTGACAAAATATGAAATGTTTGACACCTTAACGTCCCATCCTCAAAATGCAATTGATTTCCTGTTTAGTGATTTCCTGAGAATACAAGTTGTTTTGAAAAGTGTCAACACAAAGGTTGGCGAGTTCATAAGAGATTTATTTCGTTAGAGAAGTAAACCATTTTCCTTGTAAAAGCGTTAGAATATGTATCCAGAAAATCCAATATTTTCTTTAAAATGTATACGTAGTCCTAAATCCCAGGACCGAGAAATAACAAGTATTGGTCATACTTAAAGATATAAAAGTGGTTTTAAGTGGTGTGTAGTCATGAATACCAAAACCGAAAGTGTACAGTAATATCTGTACTTATTGATATAAAAAGTGATTTTAAATCGACATAAAACCCCTTTTGTTTTATGAAAATCCCATAAACTTTATGAGTTGTTAACTTCCTAAGTGAGTCGCTATAACCATACTATGACTGAATAAACCTGCCACGACGTTTCTCAGGCGTCGCAAAACTGATATGACATTTGTCACCACAGACCTGCCGGTCTAGCTGTTGCATGCAGCTCAGGTGTGGGGTGTCTAACCCAATATAAATCTATACACAACTATCACATTCTCCCTCCAGGAGACTAGGACCCTTGTTGTGTATCTTGATTAATTGGATTGTTTCTTTGTGAATTCCTATACGAAGGTTTTATAGATGTGATCCCGCACTCGGACGTACGGATAAAGAATGTCTCACAATTTAGGTTAACACGTTTACGTGTGGTGTGCGTGAATGTAAAACCTTTTTTTATGAATGTACCCTTTTTGTATGAGTGTGTTATGTGGTGAATCATAAACTATACCTATTATAGTTTATCAAAACAAGGGTAAAAGTGGTAATGTACATAAACTATACTTAACATAGTTTATTCAAAAGTTTGTATGTAATAGGTGTACTTTGATTGTAACAAATTGTTATTTCTATGCTTTGTCTAGAAAAATCCATTTGTTAACTGAGTTATGTCTACAAGCTAAGACAATATTGTCATATATTGAAATAACATATAATCACATAAAGATATACACCTTGCTCGACATGTTACAAGGTGAAATTAAATTGATAGTATTTTTCTGTTGATAACATTTTCTATCCTTGTTATTAGAAAATTTCTAGGAAAATCATCAAAGGTCCAAATCGGAATCCAAAAATTCTGGGAGTTTGGAAAATTAGTCTAGTTTCCCCATAATTTTTCTCATGATTTTTAATGGCCTATAATTGAGTGAACAAGTCCATAATCACAGACTAGTCCGGATTGGTGTTTGAAATGATAGGCAGTTTTGTAAAAATCACCATAAATTTTAGAAAAATGGTATGGAGATGTGCAAGTAGTCATTTTAAAGCTAAGAACTTGAAATATTTTCACCTAATACAGTTTTGAAAACTAAAATGTTTAAGTTGTCCAAAACAATCCATGAATGGAGTCCAACTTTTCTGATGAAAGTTGTTACAAGAGTTTAGTTATGTTCTTGGTGTTTTAACTTGTATTCCCCCCCCCCCCCCCCCCTTAAAAACTTAAGAAAACATGAAAATGTAGGGGTATGAACTCACCTTGAGTGATTTCAGTAGATGATTGTTGAATAATGGAAGTGATCAACTCAAGAACACTTGAAGATGCCTTGAAGATTTTTGAGAATCTAACATCAAAGTGATGGAGTTTGTGTAAGCAATCAATGATTTGAGTAGAATGAAGTGCAATAATCACATGGAGGATGAATTATACTTACCAAGAGAAGAATAAAGCTTGAATATCAGCCTTGGAGTCTTGAAATAGAGAGAAAAAGTTTGAGAGAAAAGTTGTGTTTGATTTTTGGTGAAATGAGAGCAAGTGAAAGAAAATGAGGAGAGAGGTTGAGTGACCAGCTCTAAAAACGTGGGGATGGCTTGTGAGAGAGGTAAAAAGTACAAGGAAGTGACAAGGTATGGTGGGGAGGAGTGTGGGTTAGTCATGGAGTGGGTATGGGGTTGCTTGTGTCATAGTACAAAGATAAGTCAACACTCAACCTTTGTACTTCACCCACTCTTCTTGGATAAGGTTTTATCCTTAAAAACGTGATTAATCATTAATTAAGGGGTCTTATATGTTAAAATAAAATTTTGGGTGAAATTCCCGCGTTAAAATGATGAAAAACGAAGCTAAAATGAAGTCGTAGTCGAAAACTGGAAGGAAATGGACTTCCAGCAAGGCCTCTCGGTCTTGGCCGAAGGTTCGGTCCCTTCTGGTGCTGGGCGAGAGGCGAAATGAAGCGAAACAGCAAGAAGCGAAGGTCAAGTTCGGTCCGAAAGCGTCAGAAGTGAAATAGACCGAAGGGCGAGCAGGAGCGAAATGGACCGAGGCTCGGGTTCGGGCCTTGCGCGAGGTTCTGTCCTAAGAGGGGGGTTTTGGTTCCGAGAGGACTTTCAGTTCAGCTGTTGGGTTCGGTTCTCTTGGTTTCGGTCCCTAAGAGGACTTTTGGGTCCTTAAGAGGGTTTGGCTCCTTAAGAGAGGTTTCGGGTCCTTAGGCCGTTTTTGTCCGTTTTTGCCCCGTTTTAAGTGGTTTTTGACCTGGTTAAGGGTCGGGATGGCCCGAAAGACTACAAAAAGTTTAAGGAACTTTTGAGAGAGATTTGGGAGAGATTTCACATACTTAGAGAGATTTAGGAGAGATTTGACATTCTTGGAGAGATTTCACATACAAAGAGAGATTTGGGAGAGATTTCACATTCTTGGAGAGATTTCTCATACAAAGAGATATTTAGGAGAGATTTCACATTCTTGGAGAGATTTGGGAGAGAGTTGACATTCTTGGAGAGATTTCTCATACAAAGAGATATTTGGGAGAGATTTCACATTCTTGGAGAGATTTGGGAGAGATTTGACATTCTTGGAGAGATTTCTCATACAAAGAGATATTTGGGAGAGATTTCAAAATAGAGAGAGATAGAGTGAAAACGATTGAGAGAGGTTTCATGTGTGACAATTGTGAGTGTTCGGCTCCGCAACGCAGGGTCCGTGAACCCAGTTAAGCCATGTTTTAGGATCTTACAAACTCCCGATAAGTATGCAAAATTGTTTTATTGTTTTTGCTCATTGTTTAGCACTAAGGCTAAGGGAAATTAAACACACGAATTTTTTTCCAAGTGATGTTTTCTCATTAAAATAGTGAGTTATACAGTAATTACATAACACAAACCCTAATATACAAGGTTTAATTGAGTTGACTGGTTTGAATCGATGACTTTGTTCGACTTAGACTTGACCCGAATTTGACTATTGTCACAAACACCCTCTTATAAAACAAACTAAACAATATAAACTAAAATATTAGTTTGAAAATAAACATTATAAGTTTTAACAACCCCCCTCAAACTAACATTTTGAAAACAATTACTTAATAGAAAAAGGATCAACCATACAAAGTTTATCACTAAGAATCTCATGTTGTGAAGTAACAAGAGACTTAGTGAATATATCTGCAACTTGATTAGAAGAACTAATTTTAACCAATTTTACAACTCCTTTACCAATTTTCTCCCTTATAAAATGAACATCAATCTCAAAATGTTTGGTCTTATCATGAAACACTGGATTCATAGCTAACTTGATAGCCGACTCATTATCACAAAAAATATTTACAGGAATAGAAACTTTAAAACCAATATCACAAAGAATTTCAGAATCCAGATCAATTCACATGACAAAGAGATTAAAGCTCTATATTCAGACTCTGTAGAAGAACGTGATATTGTAGTATGTTTCTTACTTTTCCAAGAAACATGTGAATTACCTAAAAATATTACATAACCAGTTACAAATTTTCTAGAAAACAACCTTTTTGCCAATACTGCATCTGAAAATCTTTTTAATAACAATTCATTAGACTGAGATTTTAAAATAGTAACACCTTTACCTAGACTGAGCTTAAGATACCTTAATAATCTCATTGCAACCTGAAAATGAGCTTTAGTAGGCTTATGCATATACTGACTCAACACATGCACAACGTATGCAATATCAGGTCTAGTAATAGTTAGATAAATAAGTTTACCAACTAATTTTTGAAAATTAGTAATATTTTCTACTAAAACATTTTTGCTATCATCAAAAATAGCATTTGACTCAAGAGGAGTTTTAACAGGTTTGCAGCCCAACATATCAAAATCATGTAAAGCTATGAACAGTACTTTCTTTGACACAACCAAATTCCACTTTGAATATTAACCACTTCAATTCCCAAAAAATATTTTAACTTCCCCAAATCTTTTATAAGAAACTGTGACTTCAAAAAATCTTTTACCTTTGTTATTTCATTTTCACAATTTCCTATAACAATAATATCATCAAAATACACTAGAAGTATAACAATCAACTTCCCTGAAACTTTAACAAACATAGAATAATCATTATAACTTTGTTTAAAACCAAAACTAATTAAAGAATTACTTAGTTTTTCATTCCACATTCTTGGTGCCTGTTTTAAGCCATATAAAGACTTTAACAGTTTACAAACCCTGCTGTCATTTTTACTATGATAACCAGGAGGTAATGACATATAAACATACTCTTCTAGAGATACATACAGAATGGAATTATTAATGTCAAACTGATACAAATTCCAATTAGAATTTATAGCCAAAGTAAGAACAACACGTATAGTAACAATTTTGGCAACAGGAGCAAAAGTCTCCTCATAATCAATACCTGCCTTTTTATTATAACCTTTTTCCATTGGTCTAGCTTTATATCTTTCTATTTCTCCATTTGCTTTATACTTTATTTTATAAATCCAGCGACAACCAATAGGTTTCCTATTTTTAGGTAAATCTGTTATTATCAAGGTATTATTTCTATACAAAGCTTCCATTTCCTGAGTCATAACTTTAACCCATTCAAGATTAAGAGATGCATCATCAAAGGATTGAGGTTTAATAGTTTTATCAAGATTAGAAACAAAACATTTATTTTTAGAAGTTAACTTTGAATAATTCAGAGTTTTTTCAATGTCATATTTATATTTTCCTTTTACAATATAATCACTGAATTTAGATGGAAGTCCAGTTTCTCTTCTTGCACGAGAAAGTCCTATAGAATGAGTATCAGAAGAACTAGGAACAAAAAAATTATTTTCCTCAGTCCTGATAGATGAGTCAAGAGAACTAATAGAACTAGGACCAGACCCATCAAATAAAGGCACATTATACTCTTCAAATCTCAAACTAGTATCTGAATATTTTCTTGTAGGATCTGTTCTACTAGGACTTAAAGGAGAACTAGCACCATCTAAATGATGATACAGTCTCTGAGTTCTACTAGACACACTATCATCAACATAATTTTTAGTAGATACATGAACATCATAGGAAAATGGATCAAACCCACTAGAAACATCATTAAGATTACTAAAAATAGGATTTTGCATTCTAAATGGAAACATAGATTCGTAGAACTTAACATCCTTGGAAACAAACATAGAACTTGAATCAAGACACAAAACTTTATATCCTTTCTTGTCTAAAGAATAACCCATAAAGACACATTTTTCAGAACGGGGAGAAAACTTATCATAATTGTTTAGATTAGTAGTAAAGCACAAACAGCTAAACACACGAAGATTATCAAATGTAGGTGACTTTTTATAAACTAACTCATATGGAGAAAGTGCTTTCAAAACAAAAGAAGGAGTTCTATTAATCAAAAATACATATGTGAGAATAGCATCACCCCAGTACTTTAATGGAACTCCTGATTGAAACATTAAAGACCGAGCAACATTGAGAATATGTCGGTGTTTCCTCTCCACAACTCCATTCTGTTGTGGAGTGTAAACTCAAGAAGTTTGATGAACAATACCATGATTATAACTAAAAGTTTTAAAACATGAATTTGTAAACTCAGTACCATTATCAGTTCTTATAGTTTTAACAAAAGCTTGAAATTGATTTTTTAACATATTAAAAAATACCGTGTAATTTTGAAAAACTTCTTCTTTAAGGAGAAAAACCCAAGTAGCTTTAGATTAATCATCAACAATAGTCAAAAAGAACCTAAAACCTCCTATACATTCAACTCTATAAGGTCCCTACACATCCAGATGGATAAGCTCCCCAAGAGCCATTGTCACATGACGACTATTAGGAAATGCATCTATGGTCTGTTTAGACTTATGACAAACATCACACGGTGGCAGAGAAACATTACTAAAGTTAAGTTTTTCAAGTCTACTATGCAAAGTAAATTTAGACACACAACAAACATTCTTTGAAACAAAGGACTTACTACCTGCTATATATGGATCAAGATAATAAAAGACCACCAGATTGATTACCAGTCTCCACCGTCCCATTGGACTATGAATCCTAAATATGAAAATTATATTCATTAAAAACAACTTCACATTTGCTGTCTTTTCACAACTTATGAACAGACAACAAATTAACATTGAAATATGGAACAACAAAGACATCAAACAATGTAAGAGAACTTGACAACTGCATATTCCCAATTTTATTAATTTGAGCCGAAGAACCATTAAGGTAACTAACCCTAAGATTCAATTTAGAAACATAATTAAATCTTGAAGATGTGACTCAAAACTAATCATATGTTGACTAGCTTTAGAGTCAACAACCCATTTAGAACATTTATTATCAGGAAATGAGTTACATGAAATACCTTCCATGTTGGCATTAACAGATGTATCATCTAACCCTTGCTTATTGTCACCAATGAGACTGAGAAACTTAGAATATTGCTCATTAGTTAAAAAAGACAATCATTACAATTATCACCAACTCTAGACCCAGAACATTCAGTTTCAAAAACAGAAGTTGAATTACTATAAAAGGTTTTATTTTGATTATTAACTTTTGACCTTGGCTTGTAGTCTTTTGGATAACCAATGATTTTGAAACACTTCTCAATAGAATGACCCTTAAGACCACAATTTTTACACTATGGTATTTGACCGTTGGACTTGGATTTTTTCTGATCAACAAACTTGGACACGAAAGCGGAAGCAAAATTCTTAGAATTTGAATTTAAAGAATTAGAACCATATTTTTTATTTGATTCCTCACGAGATACTAAAGAGAAAGCAGTTTTGACAGAAGGAAGAGGATCCATTAACAAAATGTGACTCTTAACTTGATTATAAGAATCATCTAAACCACTCAAAAACTGCATTAATTTCATTAATTTTGAATGACTCTTAAAACTATCAGCAGCTTCACAAGTACACTCAGTAAGACTAGTTAACCCATCAAATTCTTTCCAATATGAATCTAGTTTACTAAAATAATCAGACAAAGACAAAACTGCCTTGAGAAAGAGACACAATTTTTTGATGGACATTAAAAATAACATAACCATCTGTTTGATGATAAGTTTCATTTAAATTATTCCGAAGATCATAAGCACTTTCTGAACAAGCATGGTTAGCATATAGACTCTCAGAAATAGAACCAAGAATCCAAGAATAAGTAATAGCATTGGCACGTTCCCATTTAGACTCTTTAACAGGATCAATAACAAGTTTAGACACAGTTCCATCAATAAAACCAAGTTTATTACGAGACTTCAAAGCTCTAACCATAGAACTATGCCAGATCCTAAAATTTTCAGTTCCTAACAACTTGAAACTGATAACACTAGAAACAGTATATAATCTGAAGGATGAACATATAAAGGATCATCACAGTTGACAGCAGGATCTGGTTTAGCCCCAAACCCACCGGAAGATTCAAGACCAGAATCAATCATATTTTCAAGAAATCAAACAAAAAAATATATCAGTGAAAGCCTTAGAGTCCAGATGGTCACCACAGTATGTCGTGGCCCAAGACAAGCAATCACCGAATCAAGAAAACAACAAGAACTTGAAAAAACTAAAACAAGATCTTATCAGAACACCCAATAGGAAAAAGAACAAGAAATCCTCACAATGAGAACAGATGATAACCAATAGACAAAAAACCGATCGGCTCTCAAATCCGTTCTCTACTAAGGTTTATTGGTGATGAAATCCGACCCTCAGAGAGTTATTTTAGATCCTGTGAGATTAACCGACCGATCCAGCCGTATACAAAGCCTTCAAGCAAACAAGAGGTCCAATCTTTGATGTTCTGCAATACAAATCAGAAAACTCGCAGTAACCAAGATCTAGAAACAAACAAAAAAAACATAAAAGAAAGGAAACCGAAACAGTTACCTCAATTTAGCGATGACGAAGTGTTGATAGACGATCTGAGACTAGAATCGAACCCCTAAACCTCTGATACCATGTAAAAACTCAAGATACCAAACATCATAATCTATTATATCATTTTAGGACAAACAAACAAGTAGTTTTTAGAGACTTACAACACAAACCTCACTACACAAGCCCTATACTACTCTTAATAACATTTCACTCAACCTAATCTAAAAGATGATTAAGAACAACAAACTTATATTGCAAGAATATAGAGAAAACCCTGAATACTAAGTAAACCCTAAAACAAGAGAAAACGAGAGCGTTTGTGATCTGAATGAATGAATAATGAACCATCACAAGCTGCTTAGATATTTAAATATCCAGGTCACCTTCTACACGAAGACCTGCACATTAACCCGAGCTAACAAATTAACTGAACATATTCACTCCTTCAACATTTCAATATTACCTGAAACACCCTCTTATAAAACAAACTATGCAATATAAACTAAAATGTTAGTTTGAAAATAAAAGTTATAAATTTGAACACTTTGTAAATTAGCCACTTTTTATATTGAACTTACCTGTTCGTTGTAATCAGTTTCCGATTAGATGATATCTTTAGCTCATTTGAATCGGGGTGAATTCATTATCAAGATTCTTGTAACGCCCCGATTCTCAGGTATTGTTTAAGTAAGATTTATTGGGTTAAGCTCTACTCGACGAGTTAGTTGCCCTAGTAGCAGCGGGGTGGGATCACGTGTTAAGTGGCCTACTCGACGAGTCCATATTGGGAGTCGGCGAGTAGGAGCGGGCAGATGAAACCCTAAATCCTGGGGTTTGCACCCCTATTTATAGGAGCCCCAGCCTCCTTTGGCTTCTTTGTAGTCTTTGAGAGCTCCTTAAAACCCTAATTCGTGTGGTATTCCATTTTGGTGTGTCTTAAGCTTGGAAAGAATGTTGGCTAGAAGAGAAAAGCTAGAAGTGCAAAGGAATTGAAGCACGGAAGGTGTGGGAAGCAGAATTTACCTCAACTAGCATTCCTTGGAGGTATCAAGTTGCCGTCCTTACTTCCTTTTTCCTTTTGTTGAGTTTTTGGGGGTTTTTATGGATTTTGAGGTTGATAGGGTGGGCTACGGGCTAGATCTGAAGTTGTAACTTCAGATCTGGACCCTCCTTAAGTTTTATAATCATAAAGTTGTTGTATTGGTCATGAATCAGGCCCTCCTTGGTCATGAGACTCCATTAAGATCTTAGATTTGGCATTTAGAACCTTTGTAGCTATGCATGCACGTAAAGTTTGCAACTTTACGTGAAAACTGTGCCCTAGAAGCTTGCATCTGTAATTTGGAGCCGCTGCATAGCTCAAAATAGGTCTGTAAGGAAAAAGGACTGAATGGACTCGGCGAGTCGCAAGGCTGAATCGGCGAGTCACATGAAGATGGTCGTGAACTCGACGATTTGGAGGAACAACTCGGCGAGTCTGATGATGATTGCCATTGACTCGACGAGTTTTAGAACAACTCGGCGAGTCAGATGGGTTTTCTCCAGGATATGTATACGGGTGTATCCGTCGAGTTGCAAGGATTAAACTCGACGGGTGGCCTTAAAGTTAGATCGAGAATCGAAGGAACTCGACGAGTCACCCCGATGACTCAGCGAGTTGGAATGTGCTTCAAGAAACTCGGCGAGTAGCTGAGGGTACTCGGCGAGTCGAGGTCAACATGGACTATTGACCTTGACTGAGGACTTTGACTTTGATCAGGGTTGACTAGTGGGTTATGGAGTACCTCATAAGGTTAAGGACTTATGAGTATATTGTACTATGATAATAGGTGGTGGAGCCTATGTCAAGTGATCCGAGAGTTGGAGTTTACCTTCCGAGTCGACATCTGCGAGGTGAGTTATCCTCACTATATCGATAGGGTCTACGGCACCAAGGTCGACCCTTTAGTTGTTATTGTAATGGTATGCTACATGTGGTTATGATCTTTTAGATCGGAATCATGGTAGACAGTATGTTATGATCTTATGATCTGTAAGGATTTGTATGTTAGTGACCTGCTAGTTGGTGCTCTAGTTACTAGAGAATTATATGACTGATGATCAGCGAGATCGACATGTTTGGTGTTTGTATATGCCAGTATATGATAGTTATGCACACATGGTTATTTGCTTGATTGGTTGGGTTGAGGTGGTCCTGCTTTGTGCTGAAGTCCAACATACCCTATGAGCAGTCCGGGGAGACTGTAGGCCCATGTGGCGGACCAGTCATGCCAAAGGCTCAGGATAGATCCAGATAGACTATAGGCCCTGTAGGGCGGTCGAGTTAGGCCGATGGCCCAGTATGCATGTTGATTGATTGATTATTACTGATATGGTATTGTCAGTGTGGTATTGGTATTTTAGGGGTAGCTCACTAAGCCCTCGGGCTTACAGTTTTCAGTTTATTGTTTCAGGTACTTTAGGAGATCATGGCAAGGCGAAGGCGTGACCGTACCGCTCATCATCCTTATGTTATGATTTTGGGACACTCTGATGGATAATGATTTGAAAACATTTTCGTAAACAATGTTATTTGATTTTTATTTATGATTGAAAAAGTTTAAATTTGGCGTAGAATTTATGGATGTTACAAGTTGGTAAAAGAGCCTTGGTTTGAGTGAATTGGAGGAACACTCGTGTGAATCCAGTCTCAAATCAAGGAGATTTTTGGAAAGTAAGTTTTTAAAATTGTTTTCAAAATAAAGGATGGAGGATGCAGAGGGTACGATCAGCCGGAGCCTGTAAGTAAACCCCAAAATACCATACAGTTATTTGATATTTTGATATGTTAGAATAGCATGCTAGTGCTAGGCTAGGGATCTTCAGGAATCGCATGATAGATTTGCCTGATTATATGATGCCTATTAGCCTAGGGTTTCTTGTATATGGAATTGACATCATAACCGTAGATGTTTAGTGTATGCAGCACGGCTGTGTATAGTCAAGATCTTATAGCCTGAGGATGTCTGATTTGACCTTAGTGTAGGATTGGATATTCGAAAGTCTATTGGGTCCAGTGTTATGTACAGCTAGCATGCACTAACGTTGCAGGGGATGATGGAAGTTCCATGGATGTGTGAGTCATGAGAAGTGGTGAGACTAGATGCAAGATAGTTGATATTTCTCTAGAAGTGAGGGTTGAGCGCATTTCTATGTTGATAATATTGTTAGGGCGTTGTGGTGATACTTGAGACAAATATGGGTAGGTGTGGAAGGTGGTATGGGCTCGTACTACTGAAAACACAGGACCCATACGCATAGAAAGGAAATCACAACCCCTAGGGTTTGTGGGTTTTGGTCACCCGATATTATGTTATTTACCCGATGACTTGTATATATATTTCAATATGGTGGCGATGATACGTGTTGCTTCTGGATCCGAATCAGGATCAGGATCAGGATCGGGGTCAAGAGACGGAGGGTCGGAGGTGCCGATTGCACCTGAGCCTGTGCTACAGATAGGGACGGAGGAGCTGGATGCCAAGATCCGGGAGATTCTACATGATGAGGTCACTGCGGTTTTTCGAGCGCAGCTACCAGAGATGTTTGGGCCGATCAAGACCGCGATGGTCAAGTATTTTGATGAGCGATATGTAGCTCGAGCAAAGACAGCAGCCGCTGCAGCCACTTCGGCTGTAACTGCGGCAGGGGTTGGTGGAGGAGCCAGCAGGGCTTTTCACTACCGGGAGTTCGATAACACGAAGCCCCCGACGTTTGATGGTACCCAGGATGCAATTAGGGCTATGAGGTGGTTATCTGACATGGAGGGCTGTTTCTTCACGTGCTCATGTCCTGCTGACCAAAAGGTCAGGTGTAGCCTGAACCTTCTGAGGCTTGGGGCAAAGGACTAGTGCGGATTGACGACATGGTCATATTCTGATGATCAGCGAGCTGCTGTTACTTGGGAGCAGTTCTGGGATATGTTTCGCACCCGCTACGTTCCGCGCGTGGAACGGGAGCGTCTTGCTCAGGAGTTTTTGACATTGAGGCAGGATGGGGAGTATGTAATGGAGATTACCCGTATGTTCACGGAGTGGGCTATGTTTTGCCCAGAGTTTTCTTCGGAGCAGTTTCAAATGACTCGTTATCTGAGTATGCTCAAGACTGATATTCGACAGTTTATGTCTACACAGCGATGTGATACCCTCCTGGACCTTCAGGAAGCCGCGAGGCGGCGTGAGTTAGAGATAGAGCTGCAGCTGAAGGAGCAGTGTCAGCCACCGGCACAGTCTCAGCCAGCGCCTAAGTGGTCTAAGACCGCTGATACACGGTCTGGGGGTCATCAGAGCCACACTTGTGGAAAGTGTTGCAGGGTTCATTCGGGGGTTTGTTGAGCAGGAGGTGGGTGCCACAAATGTGGCAAGGAGGGACACTATGCCAGGGACTGCCGTCAGTCGGCCCCTCCAGCAGATATGAGGATTTGTTACCATTGTCATCAGGTTGGTCATGTGAAGACCAACTGCCCGCAGCTCGCCGCCAAGCCGGCGCAGGGTTCCGTGCCAGCTATTGTGAGGATTGGAGATGGGAGGCCAGTCAAGGTAGAACCTCCGAAGGCTCAGGGTCGCGCCTTCCAGCTCACGGCCGAGGAGTCCAAGGCAGCACCAGATGTGGTTGCTGGTACATTTCTATTATCTGTCTCAGTCATTGTATTTGTGTTATGCTTATTGATTGTACCTGTGATTAGGTATGTTTGTAGTGAATTCTTTGCCCGCTTTAGTATTATTTGACTCGGAGGCAAGTCGGTCGTTTATATCTCATACCTTCTCTAGTGGGTTCAGTGTGCCGATAGATGATCTTGAGTGTCCGTTGCGAGTTTCGATCGCCAACGAGCACGAGGTTTCTGCTTCTTCGGTCTACCGAGGATGCGAGTTGGAGATTTCCGGGGTGTCCTTCCCGATAGATTTGATTCCTATCCCCATGCGGGAAGTGTGCATGATTGTAGGGATGGATTGGCTTAGCCGTTTTGGCGCCATGATCGAATGTGAGGGACAACGGGTGGTGGTTCAAACCCCAAGTGGGGGAGAACTTGTAGTATATGGTGAGGGCACCAAGTTGGGATCAGGTTTTGTTTGGAAGCCAAGGCTCGATAGTATATTCAGCACGGGTGTTCCGGTTATTTAGCGTATGTGGTAGATACGCAGGTTAGGGAGCAGCCCTCGGTTTCAGAGGTTCCCGTGGTCAGGGAGTTTGCTGATGTATTTCCGGAGGAGTTACCCGGAGTGCCTCCGGATAGGCAGGTTGAGTTCAAGATTGAGCTAGTGCCGGGTGCGGCCCCTATCGCCAAGGCATCATACCATCTGGCACCACCTGAGATGCAGGAACTATCATCTCAGTTGCAGGAGTTGCTGGGTAAGTAGTTTATTCATCCGAGTAGTTCACCTTGGGGAGCACCGATCCTTTTCGTCAAGAAGAATGATGGTTTGCACAGGATGTGCATTGACTATAGGGAGTTGAACAAATTAACAGTGAAGAACCGTTATCCACTCCTGAGGAAAGATGATCTTTTCGATCAGCTGCAGGGTGCATCTTGGTTTTCCAAGATTGATTTGAGATCAGGATATCACTAGGTCAGGGTGAGGGAGGAGGACGTGGAGAAGATCGCGTTTCGGACGCGTTATGGTCATTACAAGTTTGTGGTGATGCCATTTGGGCTCACCAACACGCCAGCGGTGTTCATGGATCTGATGAACCGAGTCTGCAGACCGATGCTTGATCGCTCGGTCATTATGTTCATAGATGATATCTTGGTGTATTCCAAGACCCGAGAGAAGCATGAGGAGCATCTTAGGGAGCTGTTGGAGGTTCTGAGGCGAGAACAGCTGTATGCCAAGTTCTCGAAATGCGAGTTTTAGTTACAAGAGGTCCAGTTCCTCGGACATCTCGTAAACTAGGAGGGGATTTTGGTCGATCCGGACAAGGTGGAGGCGGTTATGTAGTGGGAGACTCCGAAATCTCCTTCAGACATCAGGAGTTTCTTGGGTTTAGCAGGGTATTATCGGAGATTCATTCGTGATTTCTCCAATATTGACGTACCCCTCACTCGTCTAACGAGGAAGGGGGTGGATTTCCGGTGGGGCCCTGAGCAGTAGAGGGCATTTGAGACCCTTCGGCGATGTTTATGCGAGGCACCGGTGTTGACACTCCCCGAGGGAGTTGAGGATTTTGTGGTTTTTTGTGATGTGTCCATCACAGCCTTGGGGGCAATCGTCATGTAGAGGGGACGAGTGATAGCCTATGCGTCGAGGCAGTTGAAGTCGCATGAGACGAGATACCCCACACACGATCTTGAGTTGGGAGCGGTGGTCTTCGCTCTCAAGGTTTGGAGGCATTATCTGTAGGGGGTCTGTTGCATTATATACACGGATCACAAGAGTTTGAGACACATCATGGATCAGCAGAACCTAAACATGAGGCAGCGCAAGTGGCTGGATGTGGTCAAGGACTATGATTGTGAGATCTTTTACCATCCTGGTAAAGCGAATGTCGTTGCGGATGCTCTGAGCTGCAAGTCAACTAGGTCCTCTACCCAAGCCAGGTGTATGAGGATAGATGTAGATTCCCCTCTGGTGGGTTTGGTCAGGGATGCTCAGATTGAGGGTATGAGGCCAGAGAACTGGAAGTTGGAAAGAATTAAGGGCGAAAGCGCCCGGTTTGTTCAGGATAGCCGCGGATTGTTGACCCGTTACGGTCGGGTTTGGATTCCGATGACTGGAGGGGTCCGGCAGACAGTGATGGAGGAGGCTCATAAGTCTCGTTTTTCTATTCACCCGGGAGCCACCAAGATGTATAGTGATTTGAGTTCGAGTTATTGGTGGCCTAGTATGAAGCGAGATATTTCTTGGTTTGTTGACAGGTGCTTGACCTGTAGGATGGTCTTGGCCGAGCATTAGAGGCCGCATGGTAAGCTGCAGCCTCTGGAGATTCCAATGTGGAAATGGGAACGAATAGCGATTGATTTCATCACGAAGATGCCAAAGATAGCAAAGGGGTTCCATGCTATATGGGTCATCGTGGATCGATTGACCAAGAGTGCCCATTTCCTAGCCATACAGGAGAGTTCATCGGCAGAGAAGTTGGCCGACCTGTACGTCCGCGAGATTGTCTCTTGCCATGGGGTCCTAGTTTCCATTGTTTCCGATCGGGATGTCAGGTTTACTTCCCGTTTTTGGTAGAAGTTCCACGAGGAACTATGTACGAGACTGCATTTTAGTACGACGTTCCATCCGCAGACTGATGGGCAGAGTGAGCGGACCATTCAGACCCTCGAGGATATGTTGAGGGTGTGCGTCATTGATTTCGGTGGGAATTGGGATTCCCACCTATCGCTTGCAGAGTTTGCCTACAACAACAGTTATCATTCCAATATTGGTGCCCTGCCTTTCGAGCTGTTGTATGGGCGGAAGTGTAGGACCCCAGCCTACTGGGGCGAGGTTGGGCACATGGTGATGGGTCGGACAGAGGTAGTTCTGCAAACTACCGAGATGATGCAACAGATTAGACACCGACTGCAGACCACTCAGAGTCGGCAGAAAAGTTATGTCGACCGACGCCGATCTGAGCTGGAATTTCAGGTGGGTGACATGGTTCTCCTGAATATCTCACCCTGGAAGGGTGTGATCCGCTTCAGGAAGAGGGGAAAATTGGGTCCCCGTTATATTGGGCTGTTTAGGATTGTTGCCCGGGTTGGCAGGGTGGCTTATAGGCTAGAGCTTCCGGAGGAGCTCAGCCAGATCCACAATACATTTCATGTGTCGCAATTGCAAAAATGCATTACGGACCAGGAGGCAGTGGTATCGTTGGATGATATTCTGGTCGATGAGCGCCTGAACTATGTGGAGAAGCCTGTGGCTATTTTGGAAAGGAAGAAGAAGATTTTGCAAAACATGGAAATACCTTTAGTAAAGGTACAGTGGGAGCATCGGAGGGGATCCGAGTGGACATGGGAGCCGGAGGTGGAGATGCGCGAGCATTACCCGGCATTGTTTATTCCAGCAGACTTCGAGGGCGAAGTCTAGTTCAAGTAGGGGAGAGTTGTAACGCCCCGATTCTCAGGTATTGTTTAAGTAAGATTTATTAGGTTAAGCTCTACTCGACGAGTTGGTTGCCCTACTCGTCGAGTAGCAGCGGGGTGGGATCGCGTGTTAAGTGACCTACTCGACAAGCCCATATTTGGACTCGGCGAGTAGGAGCCGGCAGATGAAACCCTAAAACCCAGGGTTTGCACCCCTATTTTGTGACAACCCAAAATTTTCACTTGTACAAACCCTACAGTCAAGCACTTCAAATAAAAGTCAAATACATTTTTGATAATTGTTAACCAGTTTAAAGTTCGTTTTGGGTGTTTTTAGTATTTATTCTTCAAACGAACGAATGAAAGGAAGTACTTTCTCGGGTCTTGGAGTAGTGAACCCACACTTAGCACCCTAATAAGGAGTTCACGGCCAAACTTTTGGAGTTTGGGCCGTAAACTCCCTTGTAGCCGTGAACTCATGCTTAAGGCATGATTTTACTCTTCATTCTCCCATTCTCCAACTTCCTAACTCAATAACTCCTAGCTCCTCTCTCAAGTATCATCACACTCTTCTTCCAATCTTCCTAAATGTAAGTATTTTCTTGGTTTGATTTGTTGTTATAACCTTTCTCCTAGTTGCTATATTCCATTTCATCCATGAATTCCTCATTTTTTCTTAGATCTTCAAGTGTTCATCAAAACACCAAGAACACACACTAGTGTTCTTGGGCCTTAAACACCCAATCAAGCTTCTAGATTGTAAGTACACATATCCTAGCTTGTTATACACTTGAAATGAACTTGTTTACACCTAGAAAACACAATGAATCACAAGATCAAAGGTGTTTATGGCCAAGGAATGCTCTTGGGCCGTAAACCATAATAGTTGGGACAAAATGAGCCCTAGTCTCTTCCTTAGCCTTAGATACTAGTCTAGATCACTCCCTTGAAGTGTTTAGGACCTTAAACATCAAAAAGACCATGAACCCATAGAGTTTACGGCCGTAAACCCATGAGAAATGGTCCATGGGCCGTAAACTCTATAAAGAGGTGATATTATGCCACCATGACTTCCTAAGGCTTAGACTTGCAGTAAGGATGCTTCTTTATGACTTAAAGGGCCTTAAAACACAAAATGGTATCAAGTACCATGAGTTTACGGCTATAAACGCATGGGGGAAATCACCATAGGCCGTAAACTCCTTAAGGAGTTGTCCTTGGGCCATAACTCAAAATGTAATGCCATACGACCTTTAGATGCAACCCTAATGTACTCCTAGAGCTAGAATCAATGTGTTATCCATGTTTTAGGGTGTCTTTAATTAATTAGTTAGTTGTTAATTGACTAATTGGATACATATATGTGTTAATATATGTTAAATAGGATCCGTGTGTGTGCTCAAGTCTTCACTTGACACTTAGCATCCTATACCATCCGATCATCCAAACCACTCACTGCAGGTGAGTTCATACCCCTTAATTAACCTTTATTATGTTTTTAAATGCTTTTATGGGGGGGGGGAATACAAGCTGAGTTATACTAGTTATTACATCATTCACATGTGATTAATAACTAGCATACAAAGGGATTTACTATGCTTTAAACTGTCTTGTCAACAAAACTACTTCAAAATGTACATGTTAAACTTGTTATAAAACTTAGTTTTAGTTTCCAAATCTTTCCTTTCAAAACTCTTTAAACTTATATACTGTCAAATCATGTCCAATACATATGTGGTTATATAAGTAAGGTTTAAAGCACTTAGGACTGAAAATACGCTCTATTTCATGTTCCTTGTTTGGTTGTGGACTTAGAGTCCCCTATTGTTTGTCCGAGTGTGGTTTGATCCTTAGTTATATATCATGCGTATATGTATAGACATAAAAGCTTTATGTATTATTTCAATACACTCAGCTATACAAATGATCTTACTAGTAAACTATAATAGGTATAGTTGGGTGGTATACTACTTACTACTTCTAGTACAATGTAACATACAATGAGTCAGTTCATACATGACTCAATACATACTATAAACAATACCCTACATTATACAACTGAACATACTATAATGAGAGTCAGAGAGAACATACACTAAAACATACTATTCATACACACTATATACTACACTAGAGAACTCACTATGATGAGGATCAGGAATGACATACACTACACTATTACATACAGTATATACACACTATGCAATAAATGTGAGGCACTACTTCAGGGCAAGACATTTCTGTCATGGCTCGTATTGTATCCAGAGTCTCCTGAAGGGAGAGCGTGAATTCGTGTATAGATCTATACTGGACTGACCGTCATACACCTTGCTGCTAGCTACAGTCGAACCTGCAGGTCTTCGGGTGATGAATGTCATAACATCTCGACATCTTCGAGCGTCGTGTTTTCACTAGGCCGATCAAGTATGGCTACAATTACATCACATTATACCTTAATTAACAATTTGATCAAGGTAGTTAGTACAATAATAGTTATAGTATCATTACACTACAATACTTGATCGTTTCCCATTACATCCACCTTGTGACCCCCTCACATGAAAGGTAATGTAAAACTATATTTTTACTAAGGATAGTCACGTTTGGGAAAAATACTCACTTTTACAATGAACCAACATATAGTACACTTGATGCCTTGGTAGAAGGCTGCTTTTAATGGAAAATATAGGATTTTCTAGGAGATACAAACAATCACTACAAACATTTTACACACTCTTACATTCAAACTGTTGGGATTAAAACCCTAATTGAGATTTGATGAACAAGATGCGGAAAATAAGAACAAACACAAATATGAAGATTATGTCAAATGATCACTCGATTTATTGAATTGTGAGGAACAAATTACACTTAAGAAATAAGAATCTAACTCTACAAGAAACCTCACAACGTGGCGGCTACATTTTGCCTAACTCTTAACCCTAATTGTGAATAATACATGACTATTTATCGGGAAAAGACAATTCTTGGGCTTTTAACCTAGAATTCATCAAAGGGGCCCATTGCCATCATCCATGGAGTGCTTTGAAACCCTACAATCTCCCCCTCAAAGTATGGAATGGATGACAATGCTTTAACTTCCAAAACAAGCATCTAGCAAATAAAAAGATCTGCAACGAAGAATATATGAAGCAATCCACGAATCTTGATTCTTCAATAGTCTTCAAACACGGGCTCTAGGATATATAAATCAAGCACTGAAGTAATGTCTTTAAACTTCGTTTTCGAATGTAATCCCAAAGAATCTTCATGAAAACCAAACCCGCCATAAAAACCCATTTCAGAATAAAGAGACCGAATCACTTCTTGTCTTTGAAGAGCTCCCCCTCCAAGTCACAATGATCTTCAAATAAGCTAATGATATAACCCATCAAAAAATATCATGTAACAACCCAAACTTTAAGATTCGTAACGCCACTTGATCGAGAAAATACAAGAAGTCGGAGATATAACAAGTCCTTAGCAGAGCTCGATGAAAAACTTCTGCTGTAAAGTATACTTCTCTGTAAAAGCTTTAGCAGAGCTCGATGAAGAACTTCCGCTGTAAAAGCTACCTTCATAATTCTACCATAAGCTTTATCAAAAATCTTCAACTTTGAAAAGTCACAAATCCAATTTCGAATGGCCATACCAAATTCTCCCCCGATTTATAATAAAAAACATGATTATAAAGCCTTCAAACGGTCATGAGAATGATCTTGAATGGATAAAAATTTACTAAGCTCCCCCGCGACAAAAAGATATACACAATGAAGTATAAAATCCGAAAAAATCGTGAAAATTTGACGTTATCACGATAAACGACTTTCCGAACCGCCAAGACTTGATGGAATCTTTATTTTTCTGTTCACGAAAAAGATATGTGCGTTAACGAATTCAAAACTGTTCACCGGCCTTCAAATTTGCAAACTTTTCAAAAAATAGGCTGAAACTGTCAGTTTGCTGAAAGACAGGGGACTAAATAGTATTTCTGCATCATATTCCCCTTTAATTGGTAATAATCTCAGAAATTGGACTTAAACTGTCAAGGCACGAAAGGTATAGGGACCAAAAGAGTCAAATCGCTGAAGTTGCATGGACCACTAATGTAACATAAGCTTTCTTCTCCACTTTACTCCTGATTATAAGAACGCAACGACTGATTAAATGAACAAACGGTGACTGGAATGGCGACTTCAAACGCATGTTCGCATATGAGACCACAAATCCAAAGAATCAACACCCACGAATTACACTTTCGTTCCTAGAATGAAGATGTGAATCCGAGAATTTCGTAGTTGATTCCAAGCCGGATCACCACAAAGAACAGGTGCCAAATTGTTACAGTCTCAGTGCGAAACCCAGTCAATAGGTTCGCTTTCAGTCCTCCCCTCTTTCGTTCCAAGCTCAAGAATAATTAACCTGAAGCGAACCCAACCGAAGGTTGGTTCCTTTCATTTCTATTTCCATTTCAAGCGCTTTCAGCGAATCACCCTTTCGCTTTCGGTGCATCCTTCGTTCGCTCCATCCATTAACAAGTGAACCCAATTTCATTGATACAAAAGCGAAATAGAGCACCACGATGAGAATAAGGAGCGAAACCTTAGCCCAGCCGAACCATAGGGTCGCTTTCGGTCCTCCCCTCTTTTGTTCCAAGTGCTTTCGTTTCAATGTTCACAGTCAATTTTAACTTTTCATTTTGACCCTTGTTCATCCCAGTTGAGATACGATTTCATTTGTTCGTAGGTAAAGCCTTTCACAACAATTTTGACTTTTCGTTGGTCAGGAATTGCGAATAAGCACACAACCACCCCGATTTCGTTCCGATTAAGATACCAAGCATATCCGATTTTGAAAACGAAACAGTGTCAACTGCAAAAGGTATCAAGATACGTCTTTTTGCCATCATTCAGTTCACATACGCCTTTAAACCAATTTTGACTTTATTAGTTTGACCCCAATAAACACCGAATAATTTTCTCAAATCGATTTCAAGATCAAACACCACTTCAATTGAGTTCATCATCATCGTTATCTGTACTCAAATCCCTAAATCATCGAATCTCCAAATCATCATTAACTTCTCAGATCAATACAATCAAGAAACAAACTCGATGTTGGAACATGAATAAACAGAAAGTCTCAATTAGAAAATAAAATCAATTAATATAATCAAAATCGATTTTGATATTGGTATTGTTCATAAATATCGGCTCAAGAACAAGAACAATAATTTTGAAGGAACAACAATCATAGATTCGAGATGAGTGAATTGCAGTATGCGATTTCAAAGAAAAGGATATATGGGCCAAACCAATGAACAGTAAACGAAAACAATGGGCTCAATGAATGGAATGAATGAACAGTAAGAAAAAAAATAGGATTAGCTGAATACATATGGATCAAAAATTCGGCTAGACGATTTGGTTTAGGGCAAAAGAACCAGATCAGATCCAAAAAAAAAAACAGATTAAGAGTAAAAAGAGAACTGGATCAAAATAATACCCATATGAACAGTAGAAAACACCACAAATCTTCATGAACAGTAACTTGAACAAAATTTTGATTCCATACCGCCAAAACACCAACAATCTTCAATAACTTGTGCAAAAAAATCATCAAATCAAGAACCGATACTTCAAAAATCAATAGATCTTCAAAGACCTGCTCTGATACCACTTGTTGGGATTAAAACCCTAATTGAGATTTGATGAACAAGATGCGGAAAATAAGAACAAACACAAATATGAAGATTATGTCGAATGATCACTCGATTTATTGAATTGTGAGGAACAAATTACACTTAAGAAATAAGAATCTAACTCTACAAGAAACCTTACAACGTGGCGGCTACATTTTGCCTAACTCTTAACCCTAATTGTGAATAATACATGACTATTTATAGGGAAAAGACAAGTCTTGGGCTTTTAACCTAGAATTCATCAAAGGGGCCCAGTGCCATCATCCATGGAGTGCTTTGAAACCCTACACAAACACTTACAAACATTTTCATATAAAACATGACACTAAATACTTATGAACTCACCAGATTTAATGTTGATAAACTCTTTCAAAATAACTTGTATTCTTAGGTCATCAGTAGACAGGTACCGATGCTAGCTTTTGAGAAGATGGAGCATTTACAAGACTCATCTTTTATTTTGATTCATACTTTTGGTGTCTATAACTGTACAGAACACACTTGTATTAAAACACATTATTAATGCAATTGATGATGTTGATTGCTTGTTTACTATATTTCTGTGTTGTGATACTATACATGACGTCCTCTGCTCCGAAACATTTCCATCATTCTTGGTTTTGGGGTGTGACATATTTAAAGGAGCCTCAGCCTCATTTGGCCTTTTTGTAGTCTTTGAGAGCTCCTTAAAGCCCTAATTCGTTTGGTATTCCATTTTGGTGTGTCGTAATCTTAGAAAGAAGGTTGGCTAGAAGAGAAAAGCTAGAAGTGCAAAGGAATTGAATCAAGGAAGGTGTGGGAAGCAGAATTTACCTCAGCTAGCATCCCTTGGAGGTATCAAGTTGCCGTCCTTACTTCCCTTTTTCCTTTTGTTGAGTTTTTGGGGGTTTTTATGGATTTTGAGGTTGATAAGGCGGGCTATGGGCTAGATCTGAAGTTGTAACTTCAGATCTGGACCCTCCTTAAGTTTTATAATCATAAAGTTGTTGTATTGGTCGTGAGTGAGGCCCTCCTTGGGAATGAGATCCCATTAAGAGCTTAGATTTGGCATTTAGAACCTTTGTAGCTATGCATGCACGTAAAGTTTGCAACTTTACATGAAAATCATGCCCTAGAAGCTTGGATTTGTAATTTGGAGCCGATGCATGGCTCAAAATAGGTCTGTATGGAAAAAGGACTGAATGGACTCGGCGGGTCGCAAGGTTGACTCGGCGAGTCACATGAAGATGGTCGTGAACTCGACGAGTTGGAGGAACAACTCGGTGATTCCGATGATGATTGCCATAGAATCGACGAGTTGAAGAACAACTTGGTGAGTCGGATGGGTTTTCTCCAGGATATGTATGCGGGTGTATCTATCGAGTTGCAAGGAGGAAACTCGACGGGTGGCCTTAAAGTTTGATCGAGAATCAAAGGAAATCGACGAGTCACCCCGATGACTCGGCGAGTTGGAATGTACTCTCACAGGCCCGGAAATCATTTGAGAAACGACAGAGAAGATCGTTCAGATCCATGAACGATTGAAAGCCTCTAGAGACCGACAGAAGAGCTACGCTGATAAACGAAGGAAACCTTTGGAATTCCAGGTGGGAGACCGAGTCCTTCTTAAAGTCTCACCCTGGAAGGGCTTGATACGCTTCGGTGAGCGTGGGAAGCTTAATCCAAGATATATAGGACCCTTCGAGATTCTCGCAAGAATCGGCCCTGTAGCTTACAAACTCAATCTACCAGACGAACTTCGTAATGTACATTCTACATTCCACGTATCTAACTTGAAAAAGTGTTTGTCCGACGAGACTTTTGTAATCCCACTCGACGAGATCGAGATCAACGAGAGCCACAACTTTGTGGAAGAACTAGTAGAGATCATGGACCGCAGACGAAGCAAAGTCGTATCCCGATTGTGAAGGTTCGCTGGAACGCCAAGCGAGGACCGGAATTCACTTGGGAGCGTGAGGATCAGATGAAACTGAAATACCCTCATCTTTTTGCTTAGTTATTTCTAACTACTTTTTTGTTTAGACTTTAATTTCGGGACGAAATTCCCTTTAACAAGGGGATGATGTGACAACCCAAAATTTCCATTCGGTCAAACCCTAGAAGTCAACCACTTCGTATCATAAGTTAATGTCATTATTTCTTGTTTTTAAGAAATATAAAGTTCGTTTGATTATTTTAATATTATTTTTAAACGAACAGGTGAAAGAAAGTGTCGTCTCGGGTTTGAATTTTAAAAACCGCAAACACTTCGCGTCTTAGAAATTCCCGACCAAACTTTTATGTTTGGGTTGAAAAATCACCCAAAAACCGTGAACTCATACCTATGTATGAGTTTACTCCCCAAAAGTCTAGCCATTTGTGTTTACTCCCCAATTTCACAAAAGAGTAAACTCCAAAAAGGCTTTCAAGTATCATCCTAGATTTAATTCCAAATCTTCAAAGTTGTAAGTGTTCTAACCATTTCAAGATAGTAAAACACTTAATCTAGTGTTTGTGCATCTATTCATCCATTCATTTATGTATTTTGTCTAGATTTCCAAAACACCAAGAACACACACTAAGTGTTCTTGGCCTTTTAGCTCAAATCAAGCCTCCTAATAGTAAGTACTTCCATCCTTGAGTGTTATAAACCTAGTATTACATTTAAACATCAAGAAATTATGCCAAGAACACAAGGTTAGAGGTGTTCATGGTCCAAGAATGTTCTTGGGCCGTAAACACCATAAATGGCACCAAAGTGTGCCTAAGTCCCTTGTTTAGCCCTAGTTTGATGTTTAAGACTTACCTTGACATGTTTAAACCTTCCATTGATGTGTTTAAGCCTTGAAAAACACCAAATACCAACATTTATAGGTGTTTATGGTTTGGGGATCTCCCAAAACCTTAAACACCCTAAAGTGTGTATAAATGGGTCATTTTCCTTCCTTAGGCCTAAGAAAACTAGCTTAGATAATTACCTAGTTGTGTTAAGGACTTGAAAACATGGAAATACCCTTCTCCATAAAAGTTTACGGTAGTAAACCCAAAGGGAAATGACCATGAGGCCGTAAACTCCTCCAAGGAGTGCTTTTGTTGCCCTAGTCCATTCCAAAGGCCAAACCACTTAGTAGAAATGCTTCAAAAGGCTTGTTAAACCACAAAACAATACATGGTCATTAGGACTAGAGTTTACGACCATAAACTCTAGAGTTTACTACCATAAACTCCTTGAGTTATGACCATCAAAAGCGTAAACTCCAAGGGAGTTTACCCTTGAACTCCAAACATCCTAGCTTTGCCCTACCAACACTTGGATGCAATCCTTGTGATCTTCAACACTTGAAACAAAGTGTTTTCATGTTCTAGAGTGTCCCAACTTAGTTTATTAGTTATAATTTGGCTAATTAGTTATAATTTGGCTAATTAGTTATATATATATATATATATATATATATATATATATATATATATATATATATGTTTATTATATGATAACTAGGCTCGTGCGTGTGTACAAGTCTTCATTTGTCACCTAGCACCGTACCCGACACTTCAATCAAATCCACTCACCACAAGTGAGTTCATACCCCTTAACTAACCTTTGAAATACTTTTAAATGTTTTAAATGCTTTAATGGGGGGATACAAGTTGAATACTTATAGTTATTACATCAATCACATGTGATTAATAACTACAAAACCAATTATTTTATTACTGTTCGAACTGTTTATCAAACTGTTTTACTTCAAACTGCTTTACAAACTCTTTTACTTATCAAATACTTTTACTTAAACTTTGTTACACTTATTATAAATTGCATGCCCGTATATGTATAGTTATATAAGCAATGTTTAAAAGGCTTAGGAAGGCCATCTGCCCTATTTCCTTTTCGCGCTTGAGTGTGGTCTAGTGGGATATCGAGTAGCCGTCTGAAGTTCGTTTCAATATTAATTATATATCATGTGTACATATATAGACATAAAAGTGCTTCCATTTTCATGCATACTAGTTACATCATTAGTAAGTTACAATCGGCGTAGCACAGGATCATACTTATACTATTGCTAGATCAATGAGTCAGTTCGTCCATGAGTCAATACTTATTACTATGAGAACATATACATTACATTACTATGAGAACATATACAACTATACTAGAAGAAGAACATATACAACTATACTAGAAGAAGAACATATACAACTATACTAGACGAATAACATATACAACTATACTAGAGAGAGAACATATACAACAATACTAGAACGAGTAACAATACATTACATATACATGAATACGTTGACAAAATTGTGATCCACTGTATCGGAGAATGCCTTAAATGTCAAGGCCCGAGTTGTAGCTAGAGTCTCTTGGAAGGAGAGCGTGAGTTTGCGTATAGATCTATACTGGATTGACTATCCTACACCTTGCTGCTAGCTATAGCCAGACCTACAGGTCTGCGGGTGCCAAACGTCATACCTTTTTACGACCTACATTTGTCGTTGTTACCCAGTCGGTAGTATGGTACAATTAATCACATGATGCCTTAATATAAATCCAGTTTAAGGTAGTTAGTACAGCAGTAGTTCCTATAATACAACACTACAGTACTACAATAGTTTACCCTTTATATACATTTAGTGATCATTTCACTTAAACATTAATCTACAAACTATATTTTGTTAATGATAGTTACACTTGGGAAAATTACACACGTTTACGATAAACGAACATACAAACAGTTACGCCTTGGTAGAACGCTACTTTTAATAGAAAATATAGGTTTTTCTAAGAGATTCAAACTTTTACAAACACGTGCAAACATTCACATACTTTTATCACCAATGTTTACAAACTCATGTTTAAAACCACATTCAAGCGTTTTGATACAAACACCAACACTAAATTACTTATGAACTCACCAGCTTAATGCAGATAAACTCTTTCAAAATAACTTGTATTCTTAGGTCGTTAGTAGACAGGTACCGAGGCCAGCTTTTGCTTATTTACTGTTATACTGTATTGTGATACTTTACATGACGTCCTCTGCCCCAGAACATTTCCGCCGTTCTTGGTTTTGGGGTGTGACAGATAGGGTCTACGGCACCAAGTCCGACCCTTTAGTTGTTATTGTTATGGTATGATACATGTGGTTATGATCTGTTAGATCGGAATCATGGTAGACAGTATGTTATGCTCTTATGATCTGTAGGGATTTGTATGTTAGTGACCTGCTAGTTGGTTCTCTAGTTACTAGAGAATTCTATGACTGATGATCGGTGAGATAGACATGTTTGGTGTTTGTATATGCCAGTATATGATAGTTATGCGTACATGGTTATTTGCTTGATTGGTTGGGTTGAGGTGGTCCTGCTTTGTGCTGAAGTCTAACATACTCTATGAGCGGTCCGGGGAGACTGTAGGCCCACGTGGCGGACCAGTCATGTCGAAGGCTCAGGATAGATCCAGATAGACTGTAGGCCCTGTAGGGTGGTCCAGTCAGGCTGATGGCCCAGTATGCATGTTGATTGATTGATTATTACTGATATGGTATTGTCAGTATGGTATTGGTATTTTAGGGGTAGCTCACTAAGCTCTCGGGCTTAAAGGTTTCAGTGTATTGTTTCAGGTACTTCAGGAGATCATGGCAAGGCGAAGGCATGACCATACCGCTCCTCATCCTTATGTTATGATTTTGGGACACTCTGATGGATAATGATTTGAAAACATTTTTGTAAACAATCCTATTTGATTTTTATTTATGATTGAAAAAGTTTAAATTTGGCGTATAATTTATGGATGTTACAATTCTTTTCTTTATATAACTCACTAGCAATTATACGTTTCTTGTCCATTAATCGTGAAGTTTCAAATCTATATTTCAGTTTTCTTCTTCGTATTCAATTTCCCATCTAAATGTTGGCAATCACTTATGAATAAAGTTAATTAGATCTAAATGGAATACCTATTTTGTTTACCTTTTTTATTGGTTTTTGTTTTTCGTTTATATGTATGCTTCACTTTTGATGTTGATTCTGTAAGGGTAAGTAGTTAATATTAGGACAACATAAGTGAAATGTGAAGTAACGTTTATATTATAATAGAAAAGTTGTGAATAAGTATGAAAAATGAAGAGATATGTAAAATCATTTATATATCAAATAATAATGGATGATTCTTATAAAAATTTCAAGAAAATCAAGTAATAATGAAGGAGGGTTACGAGAATGAATGGTTATCAAAATTTTGAAGTAAACAACCTAGTTTGCAGAATGAACAGTGTGAATACAAAAATTTTCATTCTAAATCAACTAATAATGAACTACGGTTACGAAAAATTTCAAGTAATCAAGTGATAAGTTTAGAAATGATTACAAAACGTTAAAAATTGAAGAAAAAAAACGCCGATGATTACCTTTCATAGTCAACAGTGAGGAAATGGTTTCGTTTATGTTTTCGTCGAAAGAGATTTTTCTTCGTTTTGTTCTTCTCGATGTTGAGAATGCTTTATGTTATTGAATCCTTCTGCAAATGGTTTTCGTGTTATGGGGTAACGATGATGTGTTCGAAGAGGGAAATGATGTGTTCGAAGAGGGAAATGATGGGTTTCTGTCAAGATTTGATGTGCGATTAAATGACTCAAGTGCCATGACGGTTTAATGTTTTTGGATTATTTAAAAATTTGCCACCGCTCATTAATGTATTTGGATTATTTACAAGTTTGTCACCGCGTTTTTTAAGCTCATTAAATGATTGGCTGAGAATGGTTACCCCATTCTCAATCTTTTTTTCTCATTTGAAACCTCCTCTCTCTCTCTCTCTCTCTATATATATATATATATATATATATATATATATAATCTGTTTGACACTTTGTATTGCTTGATCAGTTGAATACAAGAGGTTGAAAAAGAATACAAATACAATCAGGAAAGTTCTTCACCTCTAAAGTATCCTTCCCATATTTATAGGGAAAACTGAAAGCACAAAAAACATAAGGGCTTCGACATCTAAGGTTCATTACAAAAGTAGTCTTTAAAATAAACATACAATCCAAAATTTCGATATTACAAGTAACAAAGATAATTTCGACGTCTCACACCTTTTGAAGCCCAACATTCTCCCCCTTTTTAGGAAATGTTGAATCTAAGTCATTAATATCTGGATTGCTTGATGCATCGAACTTCTTATCGCTGCATACTAATTCATCACCATCTTCAACTCAGCCTTATCTTTATCATCGTTCTTCTTACATTTATTCATACGAACCATCAGGTTCATATAATGAGTTGTAGTATATCTTTCGACATCACAGGCTTGAAACAGATACTTCGTCTTTCTTCCTTTCTTGCTTCTTCCAACAAACACTATTCCCAGTGGCTTTAGACAAATGTCCCCATCATCATTAGGTTGTAGATCATCTTTACTCTTCAAAATTGATTGAGGAACAGTTATCTCTTTGCCCATTGTCGAAGCTAATTCAACGTCTGTCAAGGCTAAACAATCGAAATAGTTGTCTATGAAAACCTTGATATGTGCAAGACCCATCAAATATTATTCTTTGCTTGTAATCTAAAGTTTCGTTTCATTATTGACTTTAAGAATCTTCGCGACTGAGATCAAGTCATTCAGATTCATAAGAGGAAAGTCAGCAACAGTAAAGGTGAATTTGCTATTGTTCGCCCTGATCACATGATATCGAAAGTTTTGAAGTACACCCTTGAACAAAACATCTTTAGATATATTCAAAAATCGAATTATCTTGATGAGTGACCACACTTCTTCTTATTTTTCCCATGTACTGCATGAAATCTAAACTTTAACTTCTTGAACTCTTCCCTGTCATCAAACTTGTCAACAATCTGATATAGCGCAGTAAGATACATCATCTTATTGATAGGAAAATCAAGTTGATTCATATCTGAGTTATCAGTTGCATAACTCTTCTTTGGTTTCTACTCAAAGTCATCCATTTCTCCATGAACTAATATGGCTTCAATATTCTCATAGCTATGTAGTTTTCTGGGATCACCTTTGTTCAGAGTTGGAGGATCATTCTGACGAAGTTTGAGAATACTTTGAATATGTCTTTGTTTTTCCATTTCAGCTACAATCTCTGCTTTTCTCTCTTCCTTCAATTTTTCAATGACAACTGATTTTCCTTCTCCTTTATCTGCTTTAGTGGGTGTGGGTTTCGACGATGAACTTGAACCACCAATAACAATCCCTTTTTCGAATGGTATTGTTGTTGTTGGTGTCGAAATTATTGGATTAGTCTTCATTGGCAGAGTTGTTGGAATTTGAGTTGTTAATACTTTTCCCACAATTTTTGCATCACCACTAACATCTCCACTTGACTTCCCAGAAGCTCCTTCGCCTTTAGTTACTCCATCCACCTTTCTTTCTCCCCCTTGCACCCCTGTAACAACAGGTGGAGCATCCGATGGAACTAAGTTCAACAATTTCGAAAGCGGAGCCAATTTAGAATAAATTGTTGACTTAAGCAGACGAAACTTCTGACTTAAAAACTCAAGAGTGAATAGAGAAGAAGAAATTGATTTCGACACCATGGTCTTCAATTCACCTAGAAATGCATCAATATTACCAAAATGTTTTGTTTCCAACGCAGCCTGTGCATCCATCTTCAGAAGAATAGAACTATACGATTGAGCAATTTTGGTTACAGCCCCAACGATAATATCCACCTTCTCGAGAATTGAAGAGTACCTATTTGTCACTTCCTGAAATTCCTTTTCCATGTCTGATCTTAACTCTTCAAGCTTTCGATTGACATCTTCTCGAACGGTTTTGACATCTTGAACAAACAGAACATGTCGTTGTTTGGCAATTGTCTTCAATTCCTTCAGTGCATCATTGAATGTCTTGGATTGAGTCTTGACATGTAACTCATTGTTTTTGTCCGACTGATCAATCTTGTTGAGAAGATGAAACTCTTGGGCTTTTAACATAACATCCACTTCAATACCCGAGACTGAATGTTTGCCTCCTTCATCAACTTGAAGTTGTAGTAGAGAATTAAGCTTGCAATTTAAAATTTTGAACTGTGTCCCAGAAATGAGCATGTTGATGGGAATATTCTCCTCCTCAAGATCAAACTCGATGTAAGAAAAAGAACCAACAAACCCACCATCATCAGTTTGATCATCAAAAATTGTTATGGGTCCTTCAGTAGATTTGTGATGGGAATAAGGAAGTAATGGGTTGTTTCATAATTGTATCGAAAGCAAGAGAATGAGTAGAAGAAGGGATATAAGATGTGTTTGGAACAAGTAATGGTGGTAACGAAACGGAAGTATTAACAAGTGATGTTTCGAAAGTAGACGATACGACAAGAGAAGAGTTACATTGGGCTTCATGTGTCAAAACTCCATCACCCTTGTTGACATTTTCACCCGTATTAGATACGTTTCAAGAGATTATTCGGTATGCAAAACCTCGGGTGGTATGACCGTTGTCTGCTCAAGAGTTGAAATCTTTGGTTGTTCACCGTGATTGATGGTTGTGTCCACTATAGAAGTTTTCACATTGCCATCAAGATTTCCAGTCGACTTAACTGGAGAATCCCTCATAGGTGAAGAATGGACCATTATTGTATTTCCTATTGGTGTTTTAGGAACTGCTTCTTCTTCATTAAAAACAACTTGATTGCCAGTTCCCACAACAAGTTATGAAACACTGATCAAATTGTGTTGAAGACCTTCAACATAAGCAACTTTGTTGACTATAAACTTCCCATTGGTCACTTTCCCATAATCTTTGACTTGACATTTGATGTGATTTCCAAATTTCACAACACCAGCATTGTCTAGACTTCGAAAATCTCTTAGGTTTTCCTTTTTCCCAGTCATGTGACGAGAGCAACCACTGTTGATATACCATTTGTCATCGTATTGCTTGTCACACAAAACCTATAATCATTTAAAGAATTTAGGTCCCCAAGGCTGTTTGGGTCCTGGGTTATTAGAATAAAAAGCTTGATGTATCGAATATCCAATTATCCAGTTTCGAACTTTTGTTTTGAAACTATCAATTAAGTCTACATAATTATTCAAGGGTATCGAAATGTAATCATTCGAAAATTCAAAGTCAATATCAACGTGCACCTCATTCTTATTAGTTTATTTATGACTGACTTTTCCTGTCGAAACTTCTCTCTATTTTAGAACATATGGATTTGATTCTTTTGACGAAGAACTTCCATTTGAAGATTCAATCAGATACTTCTCATATGCATCCTTAATCTGTTCTTGAAAGAATTTCCCAAATTGAAAACTCTTTCCCTTTCTTCCAACCAATGATTGAAGTTTTGCACATTTTTTTCCTTTAACAAATGTAGCTTTTGTGGTTTAATTCGAAGGTGGGTTTTGAAAATGAGGTTGATCAGGCTTGAAAGATTCATTTCTCCTCCTTGGAATTTTAAATTTCTCAAAGTGTCTTGTTGGCTTTCCTGTTGAAACATGAGGATTATAACGATTCTGAAATCGGTTTTGATAACCAACGTTATTCTTTGGAAAAACTGCTTGTGAATTTGAAAACTGATTTTGATAACACGATGATTAGTCTTTTGTTTGTTTGATCGAAAATCACTTCTCTGAAAATTATTTTGTGAAAACCTTGGATTGTTAGAAATCTTAACAAAACCTTTTTGTTGACTTTTCACATAATTCTCATGATAAGAAGTTTGAACATGTAACTTTTGATTTAATTTCAAAACATGTTCCTTGTCTTTTGAAAAATCTTTTTGTGATTTCGAAGGTTTTGACATTGATTTCTTTTCACCAGAAAACGAATTTTGTGATTTTGTGTTAACATATTCAAACTTTTTCTTTTCAGATGTTTTAGAGGAAGAATTATGTTGTTTCTTTTTAGACACATAAGTATTCCAATATACCTTATTTCTTTCCTTATACATTGAACACCATTTTCTTGTGAAATCTTTTGAATCTTTTCTTTTTGTTTCTGAATTTTATGAATTGGTTTTTCAAAAACTTTATGGTTTGTTTGTTTCTCAACCTTTGACTATTCGGTTTTAACCACCCAAGTCTGACTTGGCTTTTGTCTTTGAAAAGTGTATGAGTTTTTGGTAAGATTGTTCTCAACGATGCTTTGATTTGAGAAAAATCCTTCATTCGAAGATTTCTTATTGTCCTCTTCAACCAATTTGTTTATCTCTGGTTTCACACTATCTCCATTATCCATTGTGACAAAAACTTGGTTTGGAAAGACAACATTATCGGTGCACTTGAAGTTTGGATAAACCACAGAATTACGTTCACGATAATGAGAACCTTTTTCTTTCATGATTTTGTCAAATTTCTTTGTTTCTTTATACACCTTATCTTCAACAATTCGAGGAATTTTTGTTTCTTTTGAAACATTTGGATCTTTCGTTTCCTTCGAAACCTTGTCATCCTCATTATTGTCAGTCTAACTATCTTTGACAATCAGATGGTCAGCATCAAAAACTTTTTGTAACGACCCAATTTTCACGTCCTAAAATTTCATTTTTAAATCAATACTTTGGAAAAACATTTGTGAATAAACATCGTTTGATCATATCATTACATAAACATATTTCGTGTCTGAAACCAAAACATAAAACAACCATAATGTCAGAGTACAAAATCCCAGAATAACTCATGGTGCGGAAAACAATGTGCGTGTATGATGTGCAGCTACCACGCCATCTCCTTCCCCTTCGAAGAAGAGGCACCTGAAAACAAAACTGTAAACTGTAAGCACGAAGCTTAGTGAGTTCCCTCGTCGTACCACATACCATACATTCACACAACATACAAATATTGTTAGGCATATTTGGGTGCCCGACCTACCCCTTCGGTCCTTTCGACCGGATACTTCCTAGCATATCTGGGTGCTGGCCTCCGCTTCGGACCTTTCGAATGGATACTGCCTAGCATATCTGGGTGTTGGCCTCCCCTTTGGTCCTTTCGATCGGATACTGCCTAGCATATCTGGGTGCTGGCCTCCCCTTTGGTCCTTTCGACCGGATACTACCTAGCATATCTGGGTGTTGGCCTCCCCTTAGGTCCTTTCGACTGGATACTGGGGACTATTTCACCCCTCTACTACTACCACATAACATGTATCACATAATCACATTCGATCTAACATGACTGAGCATGACCACCCCTTCGGCCCTATCGACCGATGATCTCGGGGACTATCTCCCTACAGCTACTAGCATATAACATATCGTACTAGCTCGTATCATGTCAGATAATAGCAAACCTAGATGATATCACAAAGACCACCATCTAACATATGTCTCCTACTGGTGGGTCGGCATTGTTGCCTTAGACCCACCGCTACTGGAAGGCAACTCACCTTGTTGTAGCTGCTGATCTGTGCGGGAAATCCTTTGACTGCATCTGCTACTGCTCCAGAAATCCTATGGCTATAATTCCCACAAAACACTTAGTCATACACTGCCAACTGCTCTTAGGGTAAAATAAGCATTTTACCCCTGACCAAGTCAAAGTCAAGGTCAACTTCCAGTTGACCTGACTCGCCGAGTTGGTTCGCCAACTCGCCGAGTCCCTATCCTTCTATTTTCCTTATACCCGTCTCTACTCGTCGAGTTAGGCGATGACTCAACGAGTTTCCCTTCCAATTGAACATCGACTAAATCTTCATCCGACTCGCCGAGTTGTATGAACAACTCGTCGAGTTCATCTTCATCCTTAAGAAGATTGCCTTGGACTCGCCGAGTCTATTCATACACTCGCCGAGTCCCATGAATTTCTAGAACAATGGCTTGGTCCATAACTCTGGGTCACTCCCCGGGACTCCCTCAACCTTTCCATACTCAACTGGGTCCTTTTTACCCTCAACTGATATGGGACAGAAACCTTGGACTCGCCGAGTTCAAGGATGGACTCGTCGAGTCGGCCACATCTTCTCACTAAATCTTTGATTTCTGATGTACAACCCTTGATCAAAAGATAGATCTATGCTTCCACAATCGATCTAGCACATAAAGTTACAACCTTTACGTGCTTTCATGGGACTTTGAGCTCAAAAGGTCCTAAAACAAGCTCTTAAATTGCATGGGGCCTTCTTTAAATGCAAAAGCCACTCCTTTCTGACTTGTAACCCCTATAAGGACCTAGATCTGAAACATCAACCCCAAACCATTCTTGCAATCATGGTTGGTGACTAAAATGGCTTAGAAAAGCCCTAAAACACCACAAAATGGGATCTATCAAAAGAACAAACAAGGTATAGACTTTATACCTTCTGTAGACTACAAATGATGCTCAAAATCGAGTCCCTCTAGCTCCTCTTGATCCTTCAAGCTTTTCCTTCCTTCCTTGGATCACAAAACACCAAAATCACTCCAAATGCCTTAGATTGCTTCAATGACAGCAAGGGTTTGCTATAGGGGTCTTCTGGGAGCAAATGGGACGAAGGAGGCCGAGTTAAAGTGTTTAAATAGGGTGAAAACCCTCATATTAGGGTTTTTGTCCAAACAGGGTCTACTCGCCGAGTCCATCGCTAAAGTCCCGCGTCCCCCCCCCCCCTCGCTTCTACTCGGTGAGTTGGTCCTTCAACTCACCGAGTCCAAGGCCAAAATGCAAAATATTTAAATAATTAATAAAAAGAATACATACCAAGAACCAGGTGCTACACTTTTGAAGTACAGGGTTGGTCTTTGTCAACTTTAATTTTCGAATCAAGACATTTTTCTTTACCCTTAGCTAATGATTTGACATTAATGAAAGATAACTGAGAACAGTCAACAACTTCTTCTGCTTCAATTTCACAGATATTGTCATCTTTGATATCAGCAAAATTGTTTTGAGAGTCAGAAGTCGAATTCTCAGTCTTTTTCAAAATCTTGATTTGTTCATTTACAGTCAAAGTCTTATTAACTATATCAACAAGATCATTAGCATCTAGATGTTCATCGATTTTCACTATTCCATACACTACTAGAAAAAAGGCCTTTTACGACGCTCATTGCGCGTCGTAAAACGCTCAGACGACGCGCAAATGCGTGTCAAGGAAGGCCCTGTCATAAAGAGAGACGACGCGCATTTACGACGCGCATTTACGACGCGCGGTTACGACACACAATGCGTATCAAGGAAGGCCCTGTCATAAAGGAAGACGACACGCATTCGCGTGTCGTAACCTTACGACGCGCGTGTTAATGACACGCAATGCGTATCAAGAAAGCCCCTGTCAAGAAAGGCCATGTCATAAATGAAGATGACATACATTTTTGCGTATCGTAAATTTAAATGTTTAAAAACTAATAAATTTATATATTTATTAATTTTTAAATTAAATTTTCATTTAATTTCTTATAACAGAAATAAAATACCATATACAAAAAATACAATCCATTGCATAATATAAAATAAATTGCACAAATTATAATGTCATACAAAAAATCATTCAAATGTTAAACAAAAATAATACATTGCTAACATGTGTTATACATTCCTATAAAACTAACAAATAATCATACAACTCTGTTTCTTACTGGAAAGGAAAGCCAAACATGATTACAAGTCTCCCTTAATCTTGAACTTCGCCACCACCGACGTAAGAAAAAAACTGCGTATAAATATCAAAAAACAAGATATGAGCCAATCATTCTATGACTCAAGGAAAAATATCATTAGAGAAATGTGAAAAAAATATGAAACAAATGAATGAAAGTGCATTGCTATTTCTTTAATACTTACTGCATAGAGTAAGACTTGGACATCATCTATAGTTTTGAAGGACATTGATGTCTCCCTATGCTGCACATATTAAAAATAAAAAAGAACAAAATTAAGTAACATATGGATTCATATATCTATCAATTGTATTGTAAATTGTAAATTAAATAAATAAGCATTAAGCATACATACCACTATAGATGCAATGCCAGGAAAAAGGCCTGAGCATATAATGGCGCTAACCGATGATTGATTATGACTTAATCTGTTGCTAATCCCCGATTTAGTCTCAAGTAATTGAGCATCTTTTAAAATATGGATAAACGATTCCTTAAAGAATGTATAGCTTGAAGTGTTTAAGCATAAAGGAAATTCCTCCAGCAATATTTATAAGCATATCCTTCTCTTTCAGCTTCTTTCCATCCTTCATATTCACACACAAGTGCCATATGATCATTGTAATCCTTTGCAGAAAATATTGATTTTGTTGTACTAGCTTGCTGAAATAGACATACAAAAGATATCAGGAAAAGACCAAAATGCCCTTGTGTGAAAGTAGCTGGATTACTCACGTCTTTGTTCTCTTGAGGCAAAAGAAAATGATCCCTGACACTAAGTCCAACAACAATTGTAAGAATATGATCAAAGCAACGAAAAAAAAGCACCCATTATTAGCATTTTCCCTAATTTCGGATCCAATGGAAGCATTACCAGATATTTACGTATATTTTGAAAAAATGAGAAAAGATAATCTTAGGAAATAAACTTTTATAAATATATTAATATAAACTAACCAAGATGTGTAAGATTTTCATTTACATCTAATGCTCCAATCATCTTTGAAAAATCCACAACATTTTGGACCTAGAACAAATTAAAGTTCTATCATTTAGCAATTTGAATCATTCACTAAGATTCAAGTCATCAAGAACTGTTAACACTTACAGCTAATGGCTCTGGAGGCAGCAAAGCAGCTGATAAAAACTCTCCAATACTTCCAACAATGAGGGCCCTTAGTCTTCAGGTCAATGAATCTTACAAATCAGTTCATAGCGAAACATATCCACCTGTTACTGTTAGGAATCCTAATGTTATCATTCCTAATGAAACATGTGCAATTTCATTCCAGTTTGCAGGATCTCTTGGTCTGTCTGAAACTTTTCTGCAATTCACTTAACAAAAAACATGCAATGTCTCTTAATTAATGTGGGAGATTAAAAATTAATTAATGTTACATTGATTGTGGGAAAAAGGGAATTGCTGAATCAAATAGATCTTAGGGCATTTTATTTTTTCCATTAAGTGTTGAATATGATTAACGATGTATGTCTGGAGTTAGTGTTGTATACATAAGACTATCTCTTTTTTAGACTGCATGAATTGCCTAAATGTGAGTAAATGACAATTTTACCCTTCTATGTGACACTTACCTACTGTCTGTTATTGTGTGTAAATTCTAGGCCTTAGAATTTGATATTTGAATATAGGGCAAACATTAAAGTGTGTATGTATTAAGTCAAAAAGAAACGCCCCTATAAATCAATGACAAACAGACATAATTCAATCAATTTTTTAAAATTATTACCTTCCATGAACAACAATAGCAGAAACCCCAGTTTTTTCAATTCGTCTGGCCAATTCTACATATCTCCAGTTGAGTTCAAGAGGCGTATTTTGCATGTTATTGGTATGCATAAATTCCTCTTTAACGTTGTCAAAATCTGCAATACAGTATACAAAATGATTTAGCTTCAAGAGACTTTAAACAAACCTTTTCTTCAACCAATGATTTAGCTTCTGGGGGAGTAGGAAATGGGAACTTCGTAATCTGAAACAAGTCAAACAAAAAAAGAAACTCAATGCTACATATGAATATGATACAATCTCAGACAACTATCATATAAGAAGAAAAAAATCATACACATTGTCACTAAGGCATATCATCAAACAATTGGTGTGCAATAAAGATCTACTTAAATTAGGATTCCTAAGTTTTTTTTTATTACGTCTAACTATTCATAAGTAGTAACATGTGGTTTGATCACGCAGCAACAAAGATTTTAGCACGCCAATTGATCAGGCTTAGACAACAAATAGCCAACCTACAAAGTAGTCGGGCTCAAATGAGGGGCATAGCAACACATACACAGGTAAAATGAGGGAAGTACCTCTATGAATTTTTGGAAGACTAATTGTTCTGATATATGGGAAAAACTTCATATTTCCAAAAATGCCCCTGAAAATGCCCCTCCTCAGGCATCTCCTCCATCAGATGGAATAAGTTCCACTGCTAAAATTCCTTCCTTGCCCCCGACATCAAATATAAATCCACTTGAAGATTGTCCAGCAAGAAGAAGCAGGAATCGGTATAATCTGGGAACATATTGAATAAGAATAACTATTTGGAGAAGAAACTTTGCATAACCAGTCCCTGGTGATGAAAGCCCATTTGGTTGGATGAATAATACAATCATCTGTAGTAGTACATAAGTTGTTATCTTATATGAGGAACAAACAGCAAAAACAGTGAATATGTAATTAAAAGTAATGTTAAGTAAATTGTTTGGGGGCAACTCATTCAGTCTACTCAATCACATTTCAGAAGAAAGCAATCATCAGGTCTTTACATTCTTCAAATTAAATTGAACTTAGTTCATGATAAAAAGTGAAGCATATCCAGCAATTTAACTACAGAAAAAGAGAAAATCGTCAGAAGAAGCCAGAAGACATTAAGGCATACCTGTTTAATGCCTTTGCTTAAGCTCTATCAAACGAACAATGGGGGAAGTTATAAAAATGTGTGTTTAAATAAGAGGATGATAAGAAACAGCCAAATGAAAGGAGGAAACCAAGATTTGAGAAGGAAATTCATCGATTGAACGTAGATTTAGGGCATATGTATCAGGTTCGCTAACATATAGAACTAGAATTTGGAGTGAGAGTGACTAACCTAAAGCAAAATGACATGGTAAAGGCCTTCCAAGTCTTCTAAGAATTTTCATCTCATCATATGTTAATTTTGGTTGAACTCCAAAGGGGAGAAGCCTGAAGTGTTTCCTGTATCCAGGAACAATTGAGATTTTCAGTGAAGCATAGCCACATAGGGACCAAATTTGTAATTTACTCTTATTTTATATAAGTAAAATGCTATAATCAAATTTTTATACTTGTAAGGACTCCTTTTGAACTTTTCAACAACTGCTAGAAGAATTTCTATATACTTATTCCTTCCCTCAGCCTTAGAGTCCAAAATATCAGGGAGGAAGGAAACAAAACAGATGGCAGCTGAACCACATTTCTCTTCCATCACATCCTAAAATGGAAAATTCATGATTTTACCAGGGGCAAAAAGGGAAATCCTGAAAAATTATAAAAGGGATTCGAAAAACTCACTGAGCTAGTCAACTTTATCACTTCAGGAGGAGCAACATTTGTTTCTAGTTGAACAAGGGCAAATGATTGGACTCTCTTTATCTGCACCAAATACTAATATAGTTGGGAACCCTTGTACCTTAAACCTGCTCATTAAAGACTGAAAGAAAAAAAAAACATAATCAGTTAGTAATAATAAAAAATAATAATATTGTTTTAGATAAAAAGAATAGAAATTAAAGATTACCTTTTCGTCATCATAGTTCACATGTCCAAGCTTCACCTTTCCTTGTAAATTCTTTGCAGCCTTCTTCCATTCAGGTGCAAGCTTTTTACAATGTCCCCACCTGAAAAAAATAACATATATATAAAAATTTATAGTGCTAAAATATATACTACGTTGAAAGCTGCCTAAAAAAATTTAAATCCAAAAAGTCAAATTAAAATTGTAAACACTAAATTAAAGGGGTTTTTAGTATGATTATGATTATCTGATTCTTTAATGTTAAGAATTAAGATAACTGGATTTAATTTAAACATCTTTACCTGAGCTATGATAGGGTTACTAGCATCATCAAATGGTGTGAATACAAACTCAAACATGTGCTTGACAGATAGCTTCCCAAATAGCAGCTAGTTCTAAGCCAATAGCTATAAGCTGAAAGGGAAAAATCATAAGCCTTTTTCTTGATAGAGAAGATGAAGTCAAGATATGAATGAGAAATTGCCTACCCTATTATTTGTTGAACGACTGAAGAAATAGGGCAGAGTAGAAACATCCTTTTCATACCTTAGTGCAATCACACCTTGGGCTTGTAAAATCGGGGTTCTTCCCTTGGAAACTTGAAGAAAAAAAAAGAGGAATACAATATCGGGTGAAAGGTAGGTGTCTTGAATACACAAGTAAAAAACCTAGAACAGATCAGCTAAGCAAGTAGAGAAACAAGAGATCAGTGCATTTTTTGGAGTAAAAGATAGTAGTTGGAGATCGAGATCTGGAAAGGGGAGGAAAGAGGAATGAGGGAACTGACCTAGAAATTGGTGAGGATGGTGATGAGGAAGCAACCACTAATACAACTAATCGCAAATGAATCCATGATGACTAATAGATTAGGAGCCAGAGCCACCACTAGCACCAATACCGCCACCGGTAATCTAGAAAATCGCACCAGAACCTCCATTGCTTTTTCCAACGACGCCTTCAACAAAACCTTAACGTGTCCGACGACCATCACCACCAGAGAAGACGTCGAACATCAATGAGAAAATCAACACCAACAGGAATGAAATCAGATAATTAACCTTTTTCCTCCTCCTCATCCTCATTGTTTTCCCTAAATTCCTCCTCACCATAACCTCCGATCAAAAAAAGCCCTAGCTACGTTGTGCAGACTTAAAGAGTCGATGTGGGTTGGAGGTAGTGGAGGTGGGTGAGGGTCGGAGACGAAGGAGATGAGATAGATGTTAGAGAACAGATCGATACGAATGTAGGAGAAAAAGCGGGGTTCAAAATTTTTTGGGATTTCATTTTCCCTCTTAGAAGAGAAGAGAGACGCGCGTTCCTTAAAAAAAATATAAAGCGACATTCACAGAGGGCGCACATTTTTTATAAAGTGCCCTCCGTGTTTTTAATTTTTTTACATGAGACACTAATTTAACGGCACGCAATAATGCGTGACCTAAATCCTAAATTTTTTTGAAGAGATGACACATTTTTAATGTCACTCTCTTTTGCGTAACATAAAACAACAAGTGTCGTGGTTTGCGCGTCGTAAAAGGGCCTTTTTCTTGTAGTGATAGGGATATCTATTATCGGGGACTTTATCAAAGCCTAAAATAGTCATCTCACAATCATAAGAAGCTGGATCAACTTTTTTCCCTTTCAAAAGATAAGAAGGGTAGAAGCTTCCTATGTTGTTCTTTACTTATGTCACTAGAGTGATGCAATTCAGTCAGTTTACAATAGAGTCTTTTAGCATAATTACAGTAAACATTCCTTTGTTTTAAAAAATCCTATTATCTGCATTCAAAATATCTCTATCGATCATAATGTTCGCTATTTGGAACTCTAGATGATCTATTTTAGCCTTCTTCGCCTCCAACATCCTTTGGGTTTCTAGTAACTGAGTACTAGAATTTTTTTAGTTTCATTGCTAGCAGAAATCACTAGATTATTAACATAAGTAACAACATCATCAAACTCAATTAACATAGAATTATAAGCACCTGAAGGAATATTAAAAGATTAAAGTAGAGAACGTACCTTCGAAGTCATTGATGCTTTGGCTGCTGATGTCAAAACAAAGCAACGACCAATAATCTTCTCTTCTTCATCATCCTCAAACTTTGCAAACATGGCTCCATGTGTCAGATTTCTCATCTCTTCATCATCCGAGCTAGAAGACCATATTTGGTATTTGCCTTCATCCTCATCTTCTCCTCTTGCAACCAGTGACATCCCTTTCGACTTTGCTCTCACCTCTTCCAGCTTTTTGAACTAGTATGTGTGACATCCCCATATTTCTCGGCCAGAAAAGACCGATTTAATTTATGCTTTTTAAAATAAAATCAGAGAAATCTTTTTATAAGATATTGCGGAATTGGTCCCCAAACAATATATGATAAAAGTTTATCAAAATCCTTCATTAAGAAGGTATATATTTTCCATATATATATCAAAACCTTGGGATGTCATATTCCAATACAGATCAAAAGCATAAACAAGACATTATAAGCCTTTCAACAGTTATTTACAACTACTGGCCTATAATCCAAAAATCTCTCGTCGTCCTCCGACTATGCTCGGGGTCCACTACCTGTAATCATAAAACTGAGTGGGTCAGGCTTGGGAGCCTGGTGAGCATATAGGGTTTTCAACCCACAATAATAATATACTTATTAAGTTCACCAATCAACAATAACCCTGATTACCCATTCCCGTTGTCCTCACTTTACGTCCCTAAACACCTATCACAAGGGACCTAGCCTAAGGATTATCATCGGGATGGACACTACTGCTAAGGGGTTTCCTCAGCCATACATGTCCTTAAGGCAACCATGAGGGGGATGAAGTACGCCAATGAACATTTAATTCATCAACACCTACAAGTTGCGAACCTGCTAGTGTTCCACTGGACTATCTAGAAAGTCCGTGGTCGTCATCTATACTTCGCTAGATGACTACAACAACAACAACAACATCGACATCGAGGCCTCTCACCATTTTAACACACATCAACTATTTCGTCTACCCATGTTCTACCCAACATATTTTGTAGATAAAAAGCATATACAGTTTAAAACTTGTATAAAACATCAATTCAACAGTCACCTCGAATAAACAATTAGCATATTTACACATAACACGTATTTCAAGGTAAATACTTCATATCTATGTGTAAATTGAAAGTAACTACACACTCACATATTTTGGTGAAAATCGGGCAGCAATTCGTTTCCTAAAACGATCGTTTCTAATAAAACCGGGAGTTTTATTGAGAAACCGGGCTCTACAAAAGTCGGGCTTCGAAACCGAAAAGATAAATTTTCCGGGCTCCTCGGGCACTTCGTGGGGTATTCCGGGCTTTACAATTGATACTGGGGCTTTGCGGGATGTTAAGATGAAGAAAATATGGAGAGAGGGGCTAAAAATGGCTAAATTCCAAAAGTAACCGGAAACCCTCGCAGGTACCCTTCTATATATAGGGTCCGAAGTTTGATCCAACGGCTGAGAAGTCTCCTGATCCGACGGCTAAGAGGCTTCGCAGAGGGGGTCTCGCACATGGCTCGCACATGCGAGGGCTCGCTGTCGGCTTCTAAGTGGACCGCGGCTTGCTGGCGCACCTGCGAGGCTCGGAGCTAGGCTATGCGAGGCTCGGACACACGCGGCAGCTGGGCGAAGCTTCGGCTGGGGAGCTGGCTGCTTCGGATTGGGCCTCCTTCTCGGTCGAATTAGAAGAGGACACGTGGCTCGCATGACTCAGCAGCCTCGGTGACTCAGCAGCCTAATGACTCAGCAGCTAGGTGACTCAGCAGGACACGTGTCACTTTCTAAGCGAGGGTGACGTGGCAATTGTGACTATGCGAAATTTCTCGGTTTTCGTGCCAAAACTTCTAAAATCCATAACTTTCGCATACGAGCTCCGTTTTTGACGTTCTTTATATGCACGCGTAGCTAAAATTACGATCTACAACTTCCGTTTAGACTTCGTCGGATAATTTTGACTTTAAATTTTATATTATTATTTTTAACAGACCGGGACAGGAAATCCGTTAAAAATTCGTAACTTCTTCATCCGACGTCCATTTTCGTCAGACTTTTTACCGTTGTGCTCCTAATGACGAGACCTTCAATTCTTGTTTAGGTTGTGTCGGCTAAAAACCGCTCGATCTAAAATTCGAGTTTTTAGCTGTCTACTGCTACACTGAAACTTCGAAAAATCACAACTTCCTCATACGAAGTCAGATTTGGGCGTTCTTTTTATCGAACTTCTCGGTTTAACGAATACTACGACTTTCGTTTAGAGTACTAAGGCTAAAAAGTAGTTTATCAAAAACTCACTTTTTACGACATTCAGCACCGTGCCGGTTTTGTCGCGAAACTTCGACAGGTCATAACTTCTTCGTTATAACTCGGATTTTGGTATTCTTTATATCCCCGAAATCCTTGTTTTGACCACTACAACTTTATGTAAAGATATCAGGCTTATCTCACACTTTAATTTTGACGCTTATTTTTAATCTTAATCAATTAAGCCCTAATAATTAAGCATAAAACACATAATTCACATAATATTCACATAACTCCTTTTCATTTCTTCAAAATGAGTTACAAAGGTTAACCTAGACTATCAACTCAATATAAATGTCTAGGCTAGAAACACGAGTGTTACAGTATGCCTCATCCTTAACCCTATTCATCTTTTCTTCTTTCTTTTTCAGCATATGGTCATTAGCTATGTGATTTGCTCCATGACAATAATGGCAATCAATTCCCGAATCACCTTTTAACTTTTTCTCTTGTTCCAAAACTTCACTCTTAACCTATTTCTTCTCAAACTTCTTCTTATCACTAACTTTTCCAGTGTTACTTCCCTTCATTTCACCAACTTTCGACTTTCCATTGAATGGCTTCCTATAAAACTTCATTACTCTATTTTTGGATTAAAAGGCCACCGCTTCGTCATTAGAGTTGGCAATAAGTCCTTCATCTTCAGAGATTTCAATCACCAATTTCAAAAGAAAAATGTTCCAAAACAAAACAACATAAAGGTATGAATAATTGTTTCCATTCAGATATGATTAGCTTTTGAATATAAACAAAGCTCATCCATATTTATTTATTCATACATGAATACAGGAATTCAATAGGTTTTTTTAATATAAAACATATCTAGATTGAATTATTCATATGTTAATAGAACAAAATTATAGCTAGGATATACAAGTTATTCATAAATGAATATAACAGATATATCCATATTTATATATTCACATGTGAATATATATATATATATATATATATATATATATATATATATATATATATATATATATTGTAACGCTCGAAGATCCGGACTAGTCAATTTAGAGGCAATAAGGGTCGAAAACGACTTTACGACAAAAGATTATTTAGAATAAATAATCTTAACCAAGTTTTAGAATATGTCACAAGGTTTTCGTACATATAAAGAACGCCGAAATCCGAGTTATAACGAAGAAGTTATGGCCCGTCGAAGTTTTACGGCAAAACCGGCACGGCACCGGGAAGCGTAAAAAAAGAATTTAAGATAGAGCAAGATTTAGCCTTAGTGATCTAAACGAAAGTCGTATAGTATGTTAAAACGAGAAAATCCATAAAAAGAACGCCCAAATCTGACTTCGTATGAGGAAGTTATGATTTTTCAAAGTTTCGGCTTAGCAGTGTACAGTCTGAAACTCGAATTTTAGTTCGAGCGGTTTTTGGCTTACGCGACCTAAACGAGAGTTGAGGATCTCATTAATAGGAATTCAACGGTAAAAAGATAGACGAAAACGGAGTCCGTATCAAAGAGTTACGAATTCTTCGTGGTCATTTAACAGTCTAAACGCCTCTTACTGTTAAATTTGAGATCAGTCGAGAATTAGCCGATGGAGTCCAAATGAAAGTTCTAGATCTTGTTTTTAGCTACGCGTGGAAAAAAAAGAACGTCAAAAACGGAGCACTTATGCGAAAGTTACGGGATTTAGAAGTCAGCAGGGTGCTGCTGCAAAAAGGGTGACGTGGCTTAATATGGGCCAAGGTTTTCTCCCCAAGGAAAGCCATCAGGTGATGACATGTGGCACTGACTCGGCGAGTCCGTCAGGATTTCACCCTATAAATACAGGTGTCGGGTTCCCTCATTTCCTCACCCCTCAACCTTCTTCTTTCTCTCTCTAAACTCTCTCTCTAAGCCTCCCTAACCCCCCAAAGCCTTGGGTAACTCCCTAGCACGAGGCAGAAGCCCCGGAGCGCCCGACGGCCCCGAGAAAAGCGCCTTTCGGCTCGGGAACGCTGCTCCAGTGAAGCCCGGTTTTCAAGAAAACCCGCTCTAAGTGAGCTATGCCTACCCTATCTTTAGTATAGCTTATGTTTTAATATAGTAACGTTATTAGGAACTTATAATAAGTATTTGGGGTATTATTATGAGTTATATTGAGTGTTATTTAACGCTTATATAATAATAATAATAGATAGACTATTAATTTGTCGCGGTTATCGTTAGACTAAACCCTAGTGGTATTGGTATTAGGTTTTATCGAAGGAAAATTGTTTTGAGAGTATCGAAGCGCTGTCCGAGTGCTGAGTCACCACCTTTCAGGTGAGTGCATGGTCTCTTTCATCTTACACATAGATGTGAAGTATTTTAATATAAATTACGTGTTGTCTGTGCATATTCTCTGAATACTTGCTGTCTATGCTGGGTGAAAGATTTGTATACATGTTTTAAATGATCTAAAGTGTATATGTATTTTATATCTACAAAATGTGTTGGGTAAAACATGGGTAGATGAAATAGTTGTTTTGTGATAACACGATGGAAGACATCAATGTTGTCAGTGATCCAGTCATCTAGTGGAGTATAGATGATGACCATGGACGATACTAGACAGTCCGGTGGAATGCTAGCAGGCTCGTAACCTGTAGGTGTTTTTGAACTAGGTGCTCATTAGGTATCTTTGAACTGAGTATGTTCACTAGGTGTCTTTGAACTGAGTGTGTTCACTACGTATCTTTGAACTGAGTGTGTTCACTAGGTATTTTGAACTAAGTGTGTTCACTAGTTACTTTTGAACTAAGTGTTTACCAGATATTTTGGACTACGTGTTCACCAGTTGTAATCTATAAGCTTTGGTAACAATGGACTTCGTGCCGATTCCTTAGGATAATCCTTAGGAATGAATGAACGAGAAATAGCTGATTCTTAGGGTAGATCCTTAAGAGTAAAGAAGATAATGGGGATGGGTAATTGGGTTTAATTGCTTAATTGTTTAAACATAATAATTATATTATTGTGGGTTGAAAACCCTATGTACTCACCAGGTTTCCCAACCTGACCCACTCAGTTTATTTATATCACAGGTGTTGATATGAAGTTTTTGTTTAAAGAGATGTAGATCACTAGTGTAAATAAATGTAATTTTTGTTTATGCTTATGTTTCTGTATTGACAATGACATCCCAAATGTTTTAAAATGAATAAAATATGTTTCTTCGAAAATGTTTTAATAACGTATTTATCGTGTTTTTCTGGGAACAAATTCCGCAACATTTTTATTAAAAGTACTCTGATTTTTATAAAGCATAAACAAAATCGGTCTTTTCTGGCCGTGAAAATGGGGATGTCACAATTGGTATCAGAGCATTAGTTTAAGCGAACTAGGAATTTGTAGGAAATTTCTAGACTTAAACTTAGAATGCTAAGTGATGATTGTGAGGAGTGTGTCAAATAGATTTAGGTAATACACCTGAATAGACACAAGCACTAGCTTATTTTAGGAAATGATGCCTAAATCGCTTTTATGTGCTAAATGATTTGTTATGCTAGAGTTTGATCGGATCTATGGTCTGTTGCCGACCGGATCTGGAAACCTTATGCGTTTAGGATTCTAAATGTACGACTACGATATTAGAACTAGCATGTAAACGTTTCGGAGTGATAAGGATGATTTAAACGTCAATCCTAAGTAAAGGTCTAGATTCACCTTATTCGGTGTATAGATCAAGATGGCAAGGAGCCGTAGCGAAACATGAATGCAAATGAGAATAGGAACCAACCCCCAATGGCTCAGCAAATACCTGTTGTAGAAGAAGTTGCACCTGAGCCAGTCACCATGGCTGGAGTTCAAGCCATGATTCGGGCTATGTTAGCTAAACAAAGGGAAGAAATGAGGCAGATGTTGAATAGGGACGAACCTACTATGCCCATTGAGCAACCCGAACCGATTCCTGAGCAATCGGAGGAAGGGAGCTGCAGCCGCCAAGTGAGTCAAATGGAGACTCAAGGTGAACGAAGGGATGGCCTGGAGAGGAGAAACGACAAGGATGGGCGAATGTACAAGAATTTCTTGGGTGCGAAACCACCAAGTCTCTCAGGAAGCCCAAAGCCTGTTGAAATTATGGATTGGATCTCCGAGATGGAGATGGTGTTTGAGAGCTGCGACTGTAGCGAGAAAGAGAAGACCGTCTTCGTTGTAAGACAACTGAAAACTAGAGTCTTGAGCTGGTGGAAGCTATTGGCAGATATGATGCCACGAGGAGAAGCCCTAAGGATGTCATGGGAAGAGTTTTTGGAACAGTTGAAAATGCAGTACTGCGCAGAGATAGATCTGATAGACCTAAACAACGAGTTTCAAAACCTGAAGAAAGGGAAGATGAGTGTTGATGAGTACGCCACCGCATTCACCAAGAGGATGAAGCTATTTCCCTACTTGGTTCCTACTGAACTCTCCAAGATTTATAGGTTTGCTAATGGATTACCCACTGACTTTGGCCCAATGGTCAAAATGGCAACTACCTTGAAAACAGCTGTTAGGGCAGCTAAGAACGTAGAGGCCCAGATAAGAGAAAAGGGTCTAGAAAAAGATAAGGCAGGAGAGAAGCGGAAGTTTGAAGGATCTTCAAGGTCCAACAAGGAGAGCAAATTCTCAAAGCCTGGAGGAGGAGGTGAAGCAAGATGGTGTGATAAATGCAAGAAGAAACACTTTGGAAAATGCGGCGAAGATATGACATGTTTCAAGTGTGGAAAGTCTGGGCATTACGCCAATGAGTGTACATCCAACAAGAGGTTGTGTTATGAATGTAAAGAAGTGGGGCATCTTTCAAAGAATTGCCCAAAGAAGAATGAAGCAACAAGGCCAAACGTGCCACCAAGGCCAAGGGCATTTCACATGATCCTCGACGAAGCAGAAAACCACGCGAGGAATCAAGGATGAAGACTTCATATCCGAAGATCAAGTTATGCAGTAGCCATAGTATCGTATGATGTAGCCTATCAGAGGCATAGCCTAGGGTGAACTTGAACACCTATGTAATAGTTTCAAGAAATAATAAAAGCTTTGTTTTGTTATCTGATGTGTTAAACAGTTATATGATTTTCTTGTATGGTGACTTGGAAAACTGCGAGACAATACTTGGGACGAGTATGAGTAGGTGTGAAAGGTAGTAGATGCATATACTACCGGAAGCACAGGACTCATGCTTGGATCAGGGAAAGTCACAAGGTTACCAAGAAGCTAGTAATTGATTTCGTTTTATTCAAGTATGTCGTCACCATTGTTTCGGTAATGACTAAGAAAAATTGTTGTTATCCCGACCCTAATGGTCATATCGAATTGAGTCCGACTACGATAAGTATGTTACGTGGTTCAGAGAACCAAGTTTGATGTAACATCTGACTTAAGCCGAAAGATTGAAATAAAAGATAATTAAAAGAGATCGGTTGAAGTATCGCGATAGTTTCTTGTAGCTAGAAATGCTACCTTGTAAGATGAGATTAGAACATGAAGGAAAGTATAGTCTGTTCTGGAAGACTCTAATAGACCTAAGTCTAAGCAACATACGATGAGAGGTCATTAGAATATGACACATCGTTCTATAGTAGTAATAAAGGAACTTATCTTAATTTCATATCCAGTGAGGATCAAGATTGTGACTTGAAGGTCATAATTTGGAGTCTAATGTGAGATAGGGAGCAAGTGCAAGATCGAGCACCGCTTGCAGTCAGGAAGTCTTAGAGTTAGATACTCATTTGAAGAAACATCAAAGTAATGGTTATTACTTAGGATGAAGAGATAACGTATCGAGTCATCATATGAGCACTGTTTCGTTGATGATTCCGAGACGTAATCATCCTAAGGGGGAGATAATTGTAACGCTCGTAGATCCGGGCTAGTCAATTTAGAGGCAATAAGGGTCGAAAATGACTTTTTGACAAAAGATTATTTAGAATAAATAATCTTAACCAATTTGTAGAATATCTCACAAGGTTTCCGTACATATAAAGAACGCCGAAATCCGAGTTACAACGAAGAAGTTATGGCCCGTCAAAGTTTTACAGCAAAACCGACACGGCACCGAGAAGCGTAAAAAGTGAATTTACGATAGAGCAAGATTTAGCCTTAGTGATCTAAACGAAAGTCTTATAGTATTTTAAAATGAGAAAATCCATAAAAAGAACGCCCAAATCTGACTTCGTATGAGGAAGTTATGATTTTTCAAAGTTTCGGCTTAGCAGTGTACAGTCCGAAACTCGAATTTTAGTTTGAGCGGTTTTTGGCTTACGCGACCTAAACGAGAGTTGAATATCTCATTAATAGGAACTCAACGGTAAAAAGATAGACAAAAACGGATTATGTATTAAGGAGTTACGAATTCTTCACGGTCATTTAACAGTCTAAACGCCTCCTACTGTTAAATTTGAGATCGCTCGAGAATTAGCCGATGGAGTCCAAATGAAAGTTGTAGATCTTGTTTTTACCTACGCGTGGAAAAAAAGAACGTCAAAAACGGAGCACTTATGCGAAAGTTACGGGGTTTAGAAGTCAGCAGGGTGCTGCTGCAAAAAGGATGACGTGGCTGAATATGGGCCAAGGCTTTCTCCCCAAGGAAAGCCATCAGGTGATGACACGTGGCACTGACTCGGCGAGTCGGTAAACTGACTCGGCGAGTCTGTCAGGATTTCACCCTATAAATAGAGGTGCTGGGTAACTCTCTCTCTCTCTCTCTCTCTCTCTCTCTCTCTAAGCCTCCCTAACCCCCCAAAGCCTAGGGTAACTCCCTAGCACGAGGCAGAAGCCCCGGAGCGCCCTACGGCCCCGAGAAAAGAGCCTTTCGGCTCGGGAACGCTGCTCCAGCGAAGCCCGGTTTTCAAGAAAACCCTCTGTAGGTGAGCTATGCCTACCCTATCTTTAGTATAGCTTATGTTTTAATATAGTAACGTTATTAGGAACTTAAAATAAGTATTTGGGGTATTATTATGAGTTATATTGAGTGTTATTTAACGCTTATATAATAATAATAATAGCTAGACTATTAATTTGTCGTGGTTATCGTTAGACTAAACCCTAGTGGTATTGGTATTAGGTTTTATCGAAGGAAAATTGTTTTGAGAGTATCGAGGCGCTGTTCGAGTGCTGAGTCACCACCTTTCAGGTGAGTGCATGGTCCCTTTCATCTTACACATAGATATGAAGTATTTTAATATAAATTACGTGTTGTGTGTGCATATTGTCTGAATACTTAGTATCTATGTTGGGTGAAAGATTTTTATACATGTTTTAAAAGATCTAAAGTGTATATGTATTTTATATCTACAAAATGTGTTGGGTAAAACATGGGTAGATGAAATAGTTGTTTTGTGATAACACGATGGAAGACATCAATGTTGTCAGTGATCCAGTCATCTAGTGGAGTATAGATGATGACCATGGACAATACTAGACAATCCGGTGGAACGCTAGCAGGCTCGTAACCTGTAGGTGTTTTTGAACTAGGTGCTCATTAGGTATCTTTGAACTGAGTGTGTTCACTAGGTATCTTTGAACTGAGTGTGTTCACTACGTATCTTTGAATTGAGTGTGTTCACTAGGTATTTTGAACTAAGTGTGTTCACTAGTTACTTTTGAACTAAGTGTTTACCAGATATTTTGGACTATGTGTTCACCAGTTGTAATCTATATGCTTTGGTAACAATGGACTTCGTGCCGATTCCTTAGGATAATCCTTAGGAATGAATGAACGAGAAATAGCTGATTCTTAGGGTAGATCCTTAAGAGTAAAGAAGATAATGGGGATGGGTAATTGGGTTTAATTGCTTGATTGTTTAAACATAATAATTATATTATTGTGGGTTGAAAACCCTATGTACTCACCAGGTTTCCCAACCTGACCCACTCAGTTTATTTATATCATAGGTGTTGATATGAAGTCACATTACACTGAGAGATTAAAGAGATGTAGATCACTAGTGTAAATAAATATAAGTTCTGTTTATACTTATGTTTTTGTATTGACAATGACATCCCAAATTTTTTAAAATGAATAAAATACGTTTCTTCGAAAATGTTTTAATAACGTATTTATCGTGTTTTTCTGGGAACAAATTCCGCAACATTTTTATTAAAAGTACTCTGATTTTTATAAAGCATAAACAAAATCGGTCTTGTCTGGTCGTGAAAATGGGGATGTCACATATATATATATATATATATATATATATATATATATATATATATATATATATGTGTGTGTGTGTGTGTGTGTGTGTGTGTGAAGATATTAAAGATCAATCACTAATTTCAAAAGAAAAATGTTCCAAAACAAAACAACATAAAGGTATGAATAATTGTTTCCATTCAGATATGATTAGCTTTTGAATATAAACAAAGTTAAGCCATATATATTTCTTCATATATGAATACAGGAATTCAATAGTTTTTTTTAATATAAAACATATCCAATTTGAATTATTCATATGTTAATAGAAGAAAATTATAGTTGGGATATATAAATTATTCATAAATGAATATAACAGATATATCCATATTTGTATATTCACATGTATATATATATATATATATATATATATATATATATATATATATATGTGTGTGTGTGTGTGTGTGTGTTTGCTATATTCAAATGTGAATATACTAAAGATCGATCACCAATTTCAAAAGAAAATTGTTCCAAAACAAAAAAAAAACATAAAGGTATGAATAATTGTTTCCATTCAGATATGATTAGCTTTTGAATATAAACAAAGTTAAGCGAAATATATTTATTCATATATGAATATAGGAATTCAATAGTTTTTATAATATAAAACATATCCAGATTGAATTATTCATATGTTAATAGAAGAAAATTATAGTTGGGATATACAAGTTATTCATAAATGAATATAACAAATATATCCATATTTATATATTCACATGTGAATATATGTATATGTTATATTCATATGTGAATATACTAAAGACCAATCACCAATTTCAAAAGAAAAATGTTCAAAAAAAAAAACAAAATAAAGGTATGAATAATTGTTTCCATTCAGATATGATTAGCTTTTGAATATAAACAAAGCTAAGCCATATATATTTATTCATTTATGAATACATGAATTCAATAGTTTTTTTTAATATAAAACATATCCATATTGAATTATTCATATGCTAATAAAAGAAGATTATAGCAGGGATATACAAGTAATTTATAAATTATAGTAGGGATATAAAAGATATTATATGTATTTTATATCTTTGTGAGTTTTCTGCATTGATCGTGTTTCCCTCATTGTTGGTGGATCTTTATCAGAAATGTTAGTCTTCTTACCTTCATTCATTAGTGAGTAGAAGATTGAGTTTGATATTCATAAATGAATATTTGAATAAAACATATATATTCATATTTTTTATTTACATATGAATATGTATCTTATATTCATATGTGAAAAGAACATATATAAGTCATTTTTGTTGTATTCATATTTGAATAATTCATATATGACAACAAATTAAGTTCTATTCATATGTTAATATAACATATATATATATATATATATATATATATATATATATATATATATATATATATATATATATATATATATATATATATATATATATATAACTTAGTTTTGTATGTGTTCAGAAGTAAACAAAACATATTAAAAAAAAATTATCGTCAGTATTTTCATTTTCTCTTGTATTTTAAGTAAAATCTCATCTAAATGTTGGCAATCACTTATGAATAAAGTTAATCAAATCTAAATGGAATACCTATTTTATTTACCTTTTTTATTGGTTTATGTTTTTCGTTTGTATGTATGCTTCACTGTTGGTGTTGTTTCTGTAAGGGTGAGCAGTTTATATTAGGACAACATAAGCGAAATGTGAAGTAATGTTTATATTTAACAGAAAAATTGTGAATAAGTATGAAAAATGAAGAGAGTATGTAAAATCATTTATATATCAACTAATAATTGATGATTCTTACAAAAATTTCAAGTAAATCAAATAATAATGAAGGAGGGTTACGAGAATGAACGATTATCACAAAATTTGAAGTAAACAACCTAGTTTGAAGAATGAATAGTGTGAATATAAAATTTTTAGTTCTAAATTAACTAATAATGAACGATGATTACGAAAAATTTCAAGTAATCAAGTGATAAGTTTAGAAATGATTACGAATCGTTAAAAATCGAAGAAAATACGTTGATGATTACCTTCCATAGTCAACAGTGAGGAACTGGTTTCGTTTATGTTTTCATCGGAAGACATTTTTCTTCGTTTTGTTCTTCTCGATCTTGAGAATGCTTTATGTTATTGAATCCTTCTGCAAATGGTTTTCGTGTTATGGGGTAACGATGATGTGTTCGAAAAGGGAAATGATGGTTTTCTGTCGAGATTTGATGTGCGATGAAGTTACTCAAGTGCCCTTAGGTTTAATGTTTTTATTGATTATTTACAAATTTGTCACCGCTCATTATTATATTTGGATTATTTAGAAGTTTGTCACCGTGTTTTTTAAGCTCATTAAATGATTAGTTAAGAATGGTTCCCCCATTCTCAATCTTTTTTTTCAATTAAACCCTCATATATATATATATATATATATATATATATATATATATATATATATATATATATATATATATATATATACACACACACACACACACTACAAAAAAAATGTCATTTAGTGACATACAAAAAGTGCCACTAAATACCCAAAAAAAATGTCACTAAATGTTTCAAAGGGAATCAACGGCACAAATAAAATGTGTCACTACAAACGCTCCCACTAAAACTCTTTTGGTGACACTTTTCAGTTTTGACGCTGCAGTTTTTAGGGTTTTAGTGACATTTTTTTATTTGCCACAGTAGACAAAAACTATTTTGTGGCACATAATCTGTGCTGCTAAAAACTAATTCAATTCTAAAATTGTTCATACTTTTAGTGGCGCTTTTTTATTTGCTACAATGCAATAAAATATTTTTGGCATATATTTTTAACCGCTAATTATATGTGATTCTAGAATTTATGCTACTTATAACAACACGTTTTTTCGCTATAATAATAAATAAAAAAACTAATTTAATTGTAGTTCGTAGAAAATAAAAATAATTTCATTGTTGATCATCAATATTTTGAATTCTTTTAAACAAAAGTCTAAGTAAACTCAAATAAGTCTAAAGATGCACATGAAGCATCATCACTCACTCATCCAACCCAAAATTGTAAGGCATCACAATCAATAAAGGGAAATCCATATGTAGTTGAATCATTATCAAGACTTCTCATACCCTGTGCACAAATGTATTGATCAATGAATATAGTTGTATTTAAATAAAGTATTTAAATAATAGTAATATATTTGAAATAACAACAAAGTTATATAACTAAAAAGAATATACCTCCTTTATAGCAAGAAGATGAACAACTCGAGACCCAATGTTTCCATTGATCAAGGTTGATGGTGTAACTTGCTAATTTCCTTCGAAATAAATGTGAACATTTAGAAACATAATATATATAAATAATTAATGACGCGTTATCTATAAATGACAAAATATGACACTTAATATTACCATAAAAGGAAATACATTTAGGTTACAAAACTTATAACAATAGACCTTTCAATTTTGCTTCCTCTGATGTTTCCAATTGTTCCACTCGCCCAACTTTACACCTTCAAATTTTACGTAAAATTTGGGAATAATTATTCAATGATAGTCCATGAACTTGTAACAAATCAACAAATGACAAGACTTTTAACATTTTAAACTATATATTATTCTTGTAACCAAAAACACTAGTACATTCAAAATCATGATGTAACATTTGCATTCTTTTACCTATGACCATGAGAGTTCATGCAAAGCTATTTAGTTTCACTGCAAGGTGCATACTTATGTGGTGAAAATATGTTTTTGTTTTCAAAAACATATATTTGATTAGGGGTATTAATGTAAACCTTATGTTTTTGTTTTCATCAGATTTATGTTAAAATATGTAGAAGTAGAAATTTTGTGATTTAATCATGGATTTGTGGTCAACTACTGTTAATAACTAGTTAAGCTATGTCTTAAACTATATATCTTTATGTTTGTTACCTAGACAAATCCACAATACAACTGATCATGTTGCATCTATACTAACTATGATCAAGAAAACACACATACACACTAGAGGCAAGAAAGAAGTTTGGTGACATACCTTCCCCCTCCATTCCTTTAATGACAATGGAATGCAATTTAATAACTTGATTAATTATACATGAATCAAAACTTACTCATCTGCTATATTCTTAAAATTTATAACCCTTCTCTGTAACTATGTTCCACAAACAATAAAACTATTAATCAAAAACATCACAAGACTTGCACCTATGCTTTTTGAATTTGATGCATTTATTTCATATGAAAAACAATATTAGATATATATGTCAAGTACATTTAACATTGTAGAAAAGTATCCCAAGAAAGAAAATGTTAACATTCAGCTCTTAACAAAATTCTTATTGACGTAGGATAAAAAAGTGGCAGCTATAACTAATTTGGAAAGGGAAAAGCATAAGACAACATTGAGATGTTTCATAAACAAAAGAAATGAGTAGAATAAATCTAAAAATAGTGAATTAAACAACTAAAAGACAGGGGCATATACTTGAGGAAAGATTATAGGAATACCCCCACGTATTGTAGTTGGGAGGAGGGCTAAAGATTGCCTGCAAAAACGCATTACTTTCTGATTGATTGAAAACAACATGAAAATATTAATTTTTGGTAACTCACCTCATCCAAATTACTAATATAAATAAGAGTAGAAAAAAATCATTAAGAGAATTTATGGGTAGCTGGTACCTACTACCAATAAAGAGCAACTCTTATCTATGATCATTTTTCCAAGATGTTACATGAACTTCATACATATACACCTGGAATAATATAAATGTTAAATATTGTTAAGTATGTGAAATCTTCAAATATGATGAAACTTAAACTAGACTAAGGCATTGACATCAGATTCAAAAACAAAAAACAAAAAAAAAAAATCCTATGATAAGGCAAGAAATGCTCATAATTCATGAGATCCCCAATACAAAGAACAAATATAAACTAAAATGAAATTTTCCATGAGTAAGACTGAATCAATAAGCACTAATGTGACATAACACCCACCAACAAATACAACATATAGAGTTAAATTACAATATACAAAACTTCTAATGGGAATTAAGAATGTTTCAAGAAATAAAGATTTCAAACCATTTATAAAATAAAAACTCAAGCTTACTTTACTATGAGATAATTGTAAATAGAAATAAGTAGATATTTATGTACATTATACTAATTGATCATTATCAAGAGTGGATTGATTCCAATTCTTCATGAACTTTTCAAGTAATAAATATTTCAAACCAATTCAGGAAATCTTAGAACCATTCTTAAGACCACACATCAGCTATAAGTCAAATACCTGAACAATTAATTTTTTTTCTCATCATCATCAACACCTGGCCAACCCTCAAACAAGTACCCCTAGAGATGACCTATCTCCAATGGCGGATTTGCGAGATCAACCTGTTAATACAACAACAAATCCTAATCTTATATAATGTTTGCATAAAAACCATCACTAAATAGAAATGTACACACATCTAATCCAGACAGAAAACTAAAAACTTTTTCTAGAGATTTAGTGATGAATATGTGGACATGGGGGCAATCTCAAAATTAGCCATCAAAGTTCAAAATTATGCTAAATTAATCAGCCAATTAAAGTCAAGAGTAAACCAATTTCATATAAAAAAAGTCGACATGGCGACTCAATCATGAAATGTAACATCCCCCTTTGGCACGTAACACAATATTGTCCGCTTTGGGTTCTCGGCACGAAAACTTCCCAAGGGGTCACCCATCCCTGGATTGCTCTCGCTCGAGCACGCTTAACTGCAGAGTTCTTATGGGATCTGCTGCCCTCACGGCTTTAAAACGCGTTGTGACAAGGAAGGTATCCACACCCCTTATAAGGAAATGTTTCGTTCTCATTCCAAGTCGATGTGGGATTAGGTCTAACCCACCTTCACCCCCATTATAAGGTTCAACGTCCCCATCGAACACATCGACTCGTGCCCTAGCTCTAATACCATTTGTAACATCCCCCTTTGGCACATATCACAATATTGTCCGCTTTAGGTTCTCGACACGAAACTTCCCAGGGGTCACCCATCCCTGGATTGCTCTCGCCCAACCACGCTTAACTGCAGAGTTTTTATGAGATATGATGCCCTCACGGCTTTAAAATGCGTTGTGACAAGGAAGGTATCCACACCCCTTATAAGGAAATGTTTCGTTCTCCTTCCAAGTCGATGTGGAATCAAGTCTAACCCACCAGTTGTAACATTCTGTTTATTTAATAAATAAATAGATAAAAATTGATGAACGAATAGTTGCAATAAATCCATATAATTTAGTGGATTATTGGTTCTGGGGAGCTGAATGTTATAATTTGGAATCTTCGGGGGTTAAAAGTGTAATTTCGGGACTTGTTTCGCAAAGGATTCAAGAAGTTAGGGGGTGTTTGGTATTATCGGGACTTAATATGTAAGGATTTATGGAGGCAGGGGCTGATTAAGTACATTTTGGACTTGATTTTTAAAAGGGTTTCAGGAGGCAGGGATAAAAGGGTAAAATATAGATTGATTTTGAAAGAAATGTGGGAAGGGAGGGGCTAAACTTGTCATTATGGGAACGAGTTTGGTTGGTGACGGGTATATAAACTAATGAAACCCTAACCCTAACAAAACTTCCACAGCCGTCACCCACCCTTATGCCTCCCACCGGCCGCCACCCTCTCCACCTTCCTCTTTACCTCCAGCCGCCACTGTCGGCTCCGACCACCTAGCACCGCTGAACGGCCCTTGTCACCGACAATAGCGAACACCAATGGAAACTGAGGAAAGGACGCTACAACAGTTGAAGATTTGGAGAAGGAGTTGGTGTCGTGGGTGCCGCCAATTCGTGACTTCCTAGCCGCCATTGAAGACGAAGAGCGTCGGAGCCAACCCTTCTACGTCAGAAGTTGTTGTTGTGGACCGCCGTTGTCGTTTGCCGGGCAGTTGCGATCGCCACCTCTCTTCTCTCTTTCTTACTACCGGTGTTACCTCGTTTCACGGGGGTCTCTTCTCAGTCGCGACCACCACCTCTGTTTGGCTCGGTTCTGTTACTCAGGTCGCTGCTCCATCCACTACAACTACCGCCATCTCGGGCCACCACCACTTCTTCCGTTTCACGATCATGGGATTGTCCAGCTGCCGCCTCCCTCCGACGGTGAGGTTGCTGCTCTGTGGGTGTATGAGTTCCGACGTACAGGTGTTACTCTCAACCTATGTCGCATGTGAGGATGTGTTTAGATGGCCGGAAAACGGAGAAGATAACCACCATGGCCGCTAACCATGGTGGCTTCCACCATCTACCACCACCGGCCACCATAAGGTGGTTGTGTGTGTGTGTTTATTTTGTTTAGTGCATGTGTTTATTTTTGAGTTTAAGCATTGTAACTTGTAATCGGGTCGGAATAATGAAAAGAAACTCTAAACCACCACCGGGAGGTGGTGGCTGCCGCCACCGGCCGCCGCGTCGGGTGTCGGTGTGCTTTGCTTTGTTGTGTTTGCTTCGTTTGGGATGCATGAAACCCTAGTGGGCCCAATGAGGCCATAATGGGCCCAAGGAAACCCTAATCGACCAAATAAAACCCTAATGGGCCCAATGAGGCCCAAAGTGACCCAAAAGCCCAACCAATTAACTAATGGGCTAGTATTGGGTAGGAAACCCTAATGTCATGAAACCCTAATTTCGGGACTGATCTCGACCTGCATCGGGATTATTTATTAAACTTAAATTATTAATTAATAATCGTTGGCAAATTAATCTAAGGTGATAATAGACTTAATTGATTGAGTCCTTAATGGAATAAGTCATTAATGAGTTAAGTAGGAACACTTAACCTAATCATCATTTTATGTGAAACCCTAATTTCACTTGGGCCTTAAGTTGAGCCTTTCCATTGGGCTTTGGTAATTGGATCATTAATGGGCCATCCAAAAATGATCATATTGACTAGACTGTGTTGTTGGGCTTTAGGGTAAGGCCAATGTGAAGGTCTGGGCCCAATTTGGAGAATTGGGCCATAGATGGGCCATAGTTTGGGCCTTAAGGATTATATGATATTGGGCCATTAGAGTGTCAAATATTGGACCAGAATAAATGGTTGGGCCTTTGAATAAGACCATGTAAAGGCTTGTGCCAATTTGGAAAATTATGTTGGGCTTTGATTCCTAGTTTGACTTTTGGGTCTATGGATTGGACCTTGGGCTGGAATAAAGCCAAGCTTGGGGTAATGTAGTAATTATCCAAAGTATGTATTTATGGTTATGTAGTGGAACCCAATTATTAATTGGGTGATGTCAACTAACACTGGAGTTTTATCTGCGGGACTTCAGCAGTGCCAGGTGAGTCTCCTCACCATACCAATGGGTCTAAGGCACCAAGGCCGACCCATTTTATGATATGTGGTACGCTAGTTGAAGTTGTATTATGTGGCATGTTAGCTGGTTATGTGCTAGGAAGTATGTTAGTGGTATATGTGTTATGCTTGTACGGAAGACCATGGGAGAGCCCATGGCAACAGGATGTAAGACCATGCGGAGAGCCCATGGCTTTCCTACTAAAGACCATGGGAGAGCCCATAACACTTAGGTGTAAGACCATATGGAGAGCCCATGGCATCCTGGAGTAAGACCCTGGGGACGGGCCCAGGGCATCCTTATCTGCCGTATGTATAGTTTGTATGAAATATGTGGATGATATAGTTGTTGTGACATGTCATGTGTATGTTTATATGTGGGTATGCTATGGGGAACTCACTAAGCTTCGTGCTTACAGTTTTGTTTATTGGTTTCAGGTATCATCGATTGGGAAAAGAAGGGCTCGGATTGATCGCAGTGCACGTACCTATGTTTTCTGCGTTGAATGATTTTGGGATGATTTCTGATAAATATTTTTAATTAACGATGTTTAGATGTTTGGAATAAATGATATCTATATTTTGACTATATTAAAAATGATTTTTTTTACCCTTGACTTTTGGGTCGTTACACGAAATCAGTGGAGAAATAACTAAATCAGGGTGGCGTATCTTTAACAAAGCTATGGGGAAGGTTCATCCAATCCCTAGAAATCGCACCCATGGGTGGTGGTTCCTCGATTAACATGAAGAAGGTTCATTCAATCCCTAGAAATCAAAAGCAAACGAGAACCCTAATTGTCTATGTGTTTTGAACCCTTATCGTCTATGTATTTTGAACTTTGACTAGGAGGTGAAAACAAGAAACATACAACAACACTCTCAGGAATCACGAGACGATGGACACAAATAAGAAGTATGGAGCATTTTTACTAGAATATGTGTTTTTTCTAGTGGTCTACTTACGATTCCAGCATTTGAGATTGGAGATGCGACAGAGCTCAACGGCTTTACGGACAACTTGCTTTGGTTCCTTAAGCCCAAACATGATTGAAATCTCCGAAAAATCCATTCAAGAGAGAATGATGGAGAAAGAGAAACAATCAATATTTGACTTGTGTGATTGTAATTGAGAAAGAGAAACAATCGATATTTCTTTCCTTGCTTTTTTCACCTCTATATTTTTCAAAGAGAATGAAATATCAGGTTTTTTCCCTTTTTAAAAGATGAAAACGAAAAGGGAAACAAAACTTGCAGTGGCACAAAATGGACCAGATAAAATTTTAATAAAACTTTAGTGGCATATAATGACCTATATGAAACATAATTTATAAGCTTTGATGGCATATTAAATTTATATGTCACTATTAAATATGAATATTAGTGGCATAAAAAGGTAAGTGTCATTAAATCTATCAATATTTATAGTGGCATATAAAATATGAAACTAAAAATATAATATAGTGACACAAAAAATTTATGCATTTGAAAATGTATGCCACTAAATGTCAATTTGTTTGTAGTAATATATATATATATATATATATATATATATATATATATATATATATATATATATATATATATATATATATTCTCCCCCTAGGTTCATTCTTGGTTCATTGAGCATCAATAAAACTATTATTGTTTGTAATACATTTGGTAGTACATCACCAAGGCTTTAGATTTCCCACATTGGTGTTCATCAACAAATAATTCATTGACAATAACATTTAAACACAATGTTACTCAGTGACAAGTTCATACATATTATGAAAAATAAAAACAAACAGATAATAATTTGACATTTTTATAGCATTGACATTTTCATTTGTAAAAGTTACTTGGCCCATTTAAGAGATGTAATGATTTTGTGGGATTTGAAATGACTCTGAAACTTGATGTTGAGACACAAGGGGTATTTTGAGAATAATGTTGGCAAATCGGATCAAACAAAAAACTTTATGGGATTATAACATCTAAAAGAAACACTATAATTTTAGAGAAAAAAAAATGTTCTCCCTATGAGTATTCATGTTATATATGCATCAAACAAATTATTGTTTTTCATAACGATAGGGTAATTTGGGTAGTTTAGATGATAAATGTAGAATCTTATAATTTGGTTGAACTTTCAAGTACAATGTCATGATGAATGCAATTAAAAGTGACGTGTGATAATATGGAAAAAAAAAATTATGTTGGGTTTTCTTTATTTCTTGTGGGAATGTGAGATTGTGAGAAAAATAGTTACCGATTTCCTGTCCTGTCTTCGTCTTAAGAACCCGACTCAAAAGAGAAAAAAAGACCCGACTAAAAGAGATCTCACATTCAACTATTAAACTTCACTTTCATATCAAGCTTGCACTTACATAGGCAACATATAAGAATAAAATCCCATTTTTAAATACTAACAATGCATTAAAAATATTTATAAAATAGTGGTTTTGTGGGTTCTTTAACATGAACTAATCGGGTAAATGCTCTTATTTTTTCATTTTTTATTTAATTTAATTTCTAAAGCTCTAAAGTCTCTTCAAAATTTATGAAATCCGATTTCAAACACTAATCAAGATAATAATAAGTTTGTTATCAGTACAAAATTAGATTTGACCTTCAATGAAGTCAACAGGTTATGATTTTCAAGTTCCTTTAACATAAACCTGATTGAATCAATAACAAACTTCGCATATGAGAAAGAACCAAAAGATAAATGGGTAGCTAAAGGAATGTCAAAGTCACAAATCTATAAGTATTGTCAAGTTTTTTGGTATTAGAAGTTTCTAGAACATATGCCTAACAGAAATTTGGTGCATATAACTTAATTTAACAAATACATGGGTAGTAAGAGGAAGGGGGAAATTCCAATAAGGCCTCCTGATGGCTTTTTCAAAAGCTATGATTTTAGAATCAAAATCTTTGGATTTTTTTTATGAAGCTCTTTCTTTAATGGAAATCTAGTTGTCCAACTCTGTAGTTTCTATTAAGCCATAGAGACTATAATTTGTATACAAGTTGAAGTGTTTACCCATGTTTTGTACTTCAGCATGCTGAGAATCAGAAATCACTGCAACAATTTCACGTATGCAACTCCCAATGATTGAATGAGTCTGAGTAACAATTAATCATAAATACGCATAAACATCAACACAAAAAGGAGATAATACAAAAAATAACCAGAAATGGGTTAAAAAATATAGTTAACTTTTTGAACATGCAAACATCACAAATAAAGAAAACCCACACGTTTCAAGAAAAACGATGTACCATAAACTATAAAAATATTCAGAAACCCTAGCTCTTGGGGTGTGGAGAATCAGAAGAAAACATCAATTCATAATATTAATTGATTTAATTTAATTCCTTTAAACACAAAACATCTTTCCTACATTGGTGGTACCTAATACAACCAGGAATTCATGCTATTTAAGGGAACTTAAAGATGGTATCAATCATTGACGACAGTGGAGAACAGCAGAACCAAAAAAAAAACCCCTAATTTTGCAGCTTTGATTTGAGAGAAAGAGATAATGGGGAAAGTATCGGTGGTATGGGGAACCTTTCATGGCATGCTAGAACTGTCACTAAACCCACTGATAAGAACTTTGAAGTCTCTATCTTCGCCATTGACAAACCCACCACCACAATATTTAGCTTTCTGGAGAAATTTGTCCAAGATGAGGCGGTTGATATGGCGCAAAAATCTTGATTTAAATGGATTGTTGAAGAAGATGAAAATAAAAAATATTTTCATGGTTTGTTTAACCGTAAGAGGAGGAAGATGGCAATATTTAGGGTGTTATGTAATAAGAGATGTATCACATAGCCAGTAGCGGTCAAGCAAGATTTTTTTTCACTTCTTTCAGTCCAATTTCACAAACGTTTTTGGCTCAAATTTTACTCACAGAAAGCTCATGGTTTCCTTCTCTTAACCATGATCAAGTAGTTATTTGGAGAAACCTTTTTCTAAGTTGAAGTGAAGACTGCGATTTGCGATTATGGTGGAGACAAAGCACCACGGCCTGATCAGCTTAACTTTTCCTTTATATTGGGATATATAAAATTCACAAATTTTTAGAAAAAGTTACAATTTAGTTTTTAATTTTTTTTAAACAAAATAACATATGAAACCGGGTAAATTGAATAAATTTGTCCTTTTCATTCGGTCACCCATGTTTAGCCGGTCGCATTTGCTGATGTGACTAGGCATTGATGAGTTTTTAATTTTTTTTTTAAACAAAATAACCTATGAAACCGGGTAAATTGAATAAATTTGTCCTTTTCATTCGGTCACCCATGTTTAGCCAGTCGCATTTGCTGATGTGACTAGGCATTGATGAGGTGGTTATTGACTCATTAAATAAGGTTGGATTTAAAGAGGGAATCGTGTTAAAGATCGCAACCCTCTTCATTCTTGACCTAAAACTCGTCGATGTCGTCCGTATCATTTGTGTCAAGCTAAAGAACAAAGCGGATGAGAAGTAGGTGCTATTGTTGTGATCCTGTAGAAAGATGGACATCTTGGACTCCCTTAAACCCAGGAAGAATGTTCATCGGCTACCCTAATTTCCAAGATGAACTTAAAGACTGCAAGTATTTTCGTTGTGTCAGTCCTCCTCTACCGTGCCAGTGGTATGCAACCCTCCTCTATAATGTTCATGTGAAGAACCGTAGAATATTTGGAAACTTTCTGAAACAACCAGTGTGGAACCTATTTGGAAACTTGATGGAAAAGAAACCTCCACAACAAGTGGAAGAATTGACCATTCAACACGAGAATCAAGGTGGAATATGGAAATCCATGACTTTTTATGTCTTTCGGTTGCTATTGTGTTTGGCTTGGTTGTATTGAAATATTAACAACATACCTTTGTCAAGATAATAGTAATGTGTTTTGGTTAGGACTAAGGATGTTAAGGGTAGTGCCTTCGTGGTTGTTTTTGGCTTGCTTATTTTGATATATAAATCATATGCAATTTCTCATATTATTATGAAATGAAGTTAGAAGTTGACAAAATTGAAAAAAAATTGGTCTCTGTGGTTGTCAAAATTATGTGATTTTGGTCCAAAATTGTTTTGTGATGCAAAAGTAGTCCAGTTTTTTATACCTAGTGCATTTTTTGTCCAAAAATGTTAACTTTAATAGCTTGGCTTTTAAAATTTTAAAATACTAATTTTACCCTCAGAGACCATTTCTACAACCAAACTACAAGGACCATGTATGCATCTCTTTATTTAAATTTTATTCAATTATTATACATTAATTCTTTTTTAAATTTCTTTTTATTATATTATTTTATATTAATAAATATTATTTTTAATATATAATATTTATTATTAAAAAATATATGTTTATTGTATTATGAGTTTATATTTAGTTAATTATTTTTTAATTTCTTTTTAAGGCTTTATTTCTATTTTATTGTATTATTATTTATTAATAAGTATTATATTAAATATATAATATTTGTATTACTATTTTTTAATAGTTTTAAGTTTCTTTTCATTATTTTCTTTATTATTTTACATCAAAAAAACCTAAAACAATCTCACTCACCACACATCTCCTAATTTATTTTAAATATTTGGAAGATAACATATTTGGATAACACTACCACCATCACCTAATTTGGCAGTGGTGGGATATGTGAGATTTTTTTTTAAATAAATTAGGATGGTGATGGTGTTATACAAAAAAGAAAAGAATTAATTCAATAAAAAATGAAATGAAAAAATAACTAAAAGAATTCATTAGTCTAAATAAAACAACTCATTTCCATCATCTATGTCTTCAAAATCTTCCTCTTCTTCGTCTTCCTCCCGGATCCCTCATTATCATCATTAGATAGTTGGTCATACGTCTTTGTAGTTGAGGTTAGGCACAGTCGTTTGGCACGAGTTATAGTAAAGGGGTGCCTCAAACCGCTTTTCCACCAGAAAGATTTCATCTGCTTCCATTCCAGCTTCAGTGACTTTAAATACCTCTCTTGGTTTTGTCTTGATAATCATCCACTTATCTTCGTCTCTTTTGTCACTGAAGGGTATGGTGTATAAACGCTTGTTCTGTGACGACAAATAAAAAAGTTCGTCAGTTTGAAGTCGAGAGTTGGGTTTGACATCAATCAAGTTGTTTTCTTGACTATTACACCGTCTTTGTAATCAAACCATATACAATTAAACAGTACAACAATCGATGGTTTGATGCCATAATACCCAATCTCTAAGATCTCTTGTAATATGATGTAGTCGTCCGACTCTTTTTCGGCATTATATGTCTCCCCTGTCGCACATGCTCCTAAGTTATCGATCGCACGACCCTCACCATATTTTTTGGACTAATTTCTTTTTTTATTTTTAGACATCACCACCACCATCCTAATTTATTTTAAAAAATTCTCACTCATCCCACCACTACCGAACTGGGTGATGGTAGTGGTGTTGTCAAAAATATGTTATCTTCCAAATATTTATAATAAATTAGGAGATGTTGTTGGGTGTGAGTTTCTTTAGGTTTTTTTATTTAAAATAATAAAGGAAGCAATTTTTGAGTGTCTAAGGTCCCCACATGCTCATGATTTCCTTATGAATATTCCTATTAACGGTCTTGGCCAGCATATATCGCTAGTGGAGTATCATGCCATCCTCAAGGATCGCCTTATGATCCCTTTATTTTCGGCTGACTAGACTTGCCTTGTTTATCGTAAGGCATGTTTGGACTCCTTTGGGGAGCATGCAGTTCACTGTAAAGAGCTCCCGGGTTACAAGTACCGACATGATCTAGTTAGGGATGTTTTTTTCGACATATTTAGGCGCACTGGGGTTTCGCCAAGAAAGAGGCACCTGTGAATTTTTTAATTGACCCATTGGAAGGAAGATCAACACTTAGACCAGTTGATGTTTTAATATTTGGATAGGCTAGAGGTAAACATGCATGTGTGGATCTAACAGGGGTTTCCCCTCTTGTGGGTCTGTGGAGTAGGGTTTTCATTGTGGAGCAATCTGTTTTAAAAGTTGCATCAAGCAAAGTGGCAAAACATGAGAAAGCGTGCATGGAAAATCAACAAACGTTTATACCCTTTGCATTTGATACTTTCGGTCTCCTTGTGCCAAAAGTCGTGGAGCTACTCAATATAGTTCAACGGGTCATGCATAGTAATGTTATGACTCCAAGATCTATAGATGTTATTTTTAAAAGAATTAGTTTGGTCATCCAAAAAGAGGTTGCGACACAGCTTGTTGCTCGTTTACCCGCTACGTCTATGTAAAACTTTCTTCTTATGTTTTATAAAAAAATCAACTTAATTTAATCTAATAAAATGAAATTAAAAATAGATTTAATGTATAATAAGTGAATAAAATTGTCACACCCCAAAACCACGAACGGCGGAAACGTTCAGGGGTGAAGGACGTCATGTACAGTATCACAACAGTGTAATATAATAAACAAGCAACAACATCATCCATTGCATTATAAGTAGAGTTTTAATACATGTGTGTTCTTTTTATAATGTACAACAATAAAATGAATAATTAAAATAAGGCGAGTCTTGTCTGTGCTCCATCTTCTCCGGTAACCTGACCATTGCACCTGTCTAACTGATGACCTGAGAATACAAGTTATTTTGAAAGCGAGTATCAGCTTTAAAGCTGGTGAATTCATAAGTATTTATGTGTTATTGTCCTGTTTTGGAATGTTGTTAAGAATATCGTATAAACCCTTAAATAGAATAGTTGATATAAGTATGAAATATGGTCTTCTACCAAGACCCGAATGTTTTGTTATGACGAAGTAAAATGATAGGTTTTCCATTCTATTGACTAGTACTAAGAGTACTTAGTCTAACTCATCGTTTATGTGAATATATCACAAAATAAAGTAAAATAGGAAAATGATATGATAGTCTTCTACCAATACCCTAACGTTCTGTAAGTAAAATGATAGTTTTTCCTTTCTATTGACTAGTACTAAGAGTACTTAGTCTAACTCATCGTTTATGTGAATATATCACAAAATAAAGTAAACTAGGAAAATGATATGATAGTCTTCTACCAAGACCCTAATGTTCTGTAAGTAAAATGATAGTTTTTCCTTTCTATTGACTAGTACTAAGAGTACTTAGTCTAACTCATCGTTTATGTGAATATATCACAAAATAAAGTAAACAGGAAAAATATAATCATGCAAGTGTTATTATCTTGGGTTACCAGGACAAACACGACATCGCTGAAGTGAAAGATAGACCCTATAAACATCTGAAGAGTGTCCCCTCATCCTCTGTAGCGGCAGCAGGGTGGAGGGAGGGTTAGTCCCGATATCGATCTCCTAATACCGATTGTTAACCTAATGATCCTCCGAAGATTCACATCCCATCCACTGTTGCAACAGTTGGACAGAGGAATGGTTAGTTCCGTGGCCGACTCCTAATACAAGAGTTAACCTAATGATCATCTGAAGATTCACATCTCATCCACTGTTGCAACAGCAGGATGGAGGAATGGTTAGTTCTGTGGCCGGCTCCTAATACAAGCGTTAACCTAATGATCCTCCGAAGATTCACATCTCATCCACTGTTGCAACAGTTAGACAGAGGGATGGTTAGTCCCGTCACTGACTACTAAATAAGTAACAACCTTAGACATCCGTAGACATTCATCGACCACTGGTGCTAATCAGTGGGGTTCGGAATGGTAAGTCTCGCCGAAATATCCCATTGAACTGGGATAGGAAAGATAATTTACACAGTAAGTACTAATAAATCATCCTCGTAGTTCTAAGTACAAGTATCCAGGTAAGTAAATACAGGATAATGCACCTAAGTAACAGTGTTCCTGTATGGTATTCATGTAAGTGTGTTCATGTAACAGGTAAGTATATGTAAACATATTCATGTATCATGTAATCCTAAGTAAGTGTACTCATGTATCATGTAAGGTATTGGTATAGACTCATGAATGAACTGACTCTCGTGTGATTCTTTGTAATAGGAATAAATGTTTGTTTCTTCTAACTATCCCTATGATAATTAACTGGAAAGTAATTGGTTGTTCAAGTAGATTTATGCACCCTCGATACACCAGGGTGTGGGAAACTGAACGAAGGATGGAAACTATAACATCAATACATATATAAGAACATATGCGTATAGGTGTAGTTTTATTCAAGAAGGTAAAATAATGGTTTTGCAAGATATCTAGGAGTTTTGAACAATAATTAAGAGTGACTTGATGTCATTTTAATAAACATTTCAAAACTAATACTTTTGTTATCAAGGTATTTTAAGATAGAAAACCATTTCGTGTGACACCTTTTGAAATATGTGAAATCTACTGAGGGCAAACACAGTTATAAAATACATAAGATTGATTTAATAAAATAATGTTTTCTACTTGTATTCCCCCCCCCCCCCATTAAAGCATTTAAAATCATTTAAAACATTGATTAAGGGGTATGAACTCACCTGTTGTGGGTGATACGGATGAACTGAAGAGGTAGGACTGCTAGGTGCCAAGTGAAGTCTTGAACACACTTACGATCCTAGTTAACATATAATTTCACAAATATGTAACAAATTAGTCTATAAACAACTAATAAACAAGTCAAGACACCCTAGGACATGCTAAACACCTTTATCAAGTGTTATTAGCCTCTAGGATTGCATCTAAGTGTTTGTAGAGGAAGCTATTGTGTGTAGGGCTCAAGGAAAACTCCACCATGAAGTTCACGGCCCTAAAACACTACCAAATGAGTTTACGGTCGTAAACTCATGAGTTTACGGCCATGAACTCATACCTATGTGTCTTTTTGAAGTTTGATGCTCTATAAGATAAGCATTTCTACTTAATGGCTTGGTCTATGGAAGAGTTTAGGGCATAATATAACTCCATTTAAGAGTTTACGGCCCTGGGACCATATTCCCTTGGAGTTTACGGCCGTAAACTCCCTTGGAATGATGTTTTTGATGCTTTTAAGTCCCATACTCACATAGGATATGTTCTAGGCAATTGTTCAATGCTTAAGGAGGGATTATGGCACCATTTGGCACCATTTATTGGAGTTCACGGCCCTAGAACCTTTTGGGCCGTGAACTCTCTTTTTCCCTTGAATATTAATTGATTTGGTGGTCTAAACATGTAATGTAGGCTGCTAGTTTGAGATCCGAGGCTTTGAGGGACTTTGGGACACCTTTAGCCCTTAAAATGGAGTTTACTCCCCAAGTGCTCTTGGGCGGTAAACTCCCGAATCTTAGGGTTTTGTTTGTTTTCTAGTCTCAAACACACTTATATACAAGCCTAAGTTCGTTACCTAACATGGGGAAAAGACTAGGTAGCATTTAAGCCACATATAGGAGTTTACTCTCCAAGAACGTTCTTGGGCGGTAAACTCCCGAATCTCATAGATTTGATATGTAATCTAAGTTATTAAGCACATAATAAGCATTATAAGACAACTAGAGAAGTGTACTCACGATTTGGGATAAAAACCCGAAGATCTGTGAGAGAGAAAATGGCTTTTCTCTAGTTGGAAATGCGAATAATGACATAATTTGGTTCAGAATTCTATTTATAGTCCTGAGATATTTTTGGCAGAAAATATTTTTATTCCCGAAATGATTTCTAATATAACCGAGTGTTGGAATAACAGTGTTGCACAAAACCCTAGTGCAAACACTCTCCTGATATCTCCTTAAGTGTAAATCCTGAAAACTGCCAAACTTATACCCAAAGTTTGGAATTTTGCTGAAACTGTTCTAACTTCTATTGGCTTGATATGGTTTGTTCAGAATGGAAATTTCGGGTTGTCACATCATCCCCCTGTTAAAGGGAATTTCGTCCCGAAATTAGAATTTAGGCAAGGAAGTATGTACGAATGATCGAGTCGTTATGTGAACTTCCTAATCGATTGTTCTTGCACTCCTAAGTGAAATCGGGTTCTCGGTTGGTATCCCAATGAACCTTCACTAACGGGCAACGGCATTGCTTCGTCCGTTTGACCACTCGGTCGAGGGTCACTACGGTTCTAATATGAAGGCAAGGATCTCGTAAATCTCGATCTCGTCGAGAGGGATTATGAAAGTCCTAACGGAAAGATATTGTTTCAAGTTCGAGACGCGAAGGGGAAAATGTACTTTACTGAGTTCGCGGAGTAGGTCTAGTTTGTGCAATGCAGGACCGATTCTAGTAAGAATCTCGGAGGTCCTAACTATATTGGATTTTAGCTTTCCACGCTTTACAAAGCGTATTAAGCCGTTCCCAGAGTGAGGTTTCCTAAAGAATTTGGTCTCTCACTTGGAATTCCAAATGTTCTTTCTCTCGCTTACTTCCCAGTCAAGGGCCATCCCTTGCTGGGTCAAAGTCGAAAGGGTTTCTGAAATTTGTGGGGAGTTCCGAATGGACTATGATAGTAGGTCTGTAAGACCTAGAATTTGACGAATTTTCCGTCGGTGACTACGGTGCCGACAAATTCCCAACGGTTTTGGATAATTTGACAGAGTACTCAAGAATTTCCACAACACTAAAAGTGTGTCTCAGGAAATTTGCCTCTAAATTCCAAACTCTTGTTCAGAGAACTTTGCGGAAAGTATCTCCGAGGGTAATGTTTCTATGGGTTCTTTCTTACTACGAGGGTAGATAGGTAGTCATTATATGGAGAAATGACGAACTGATCCCAGTAAGAAAGGCGTACTCTACTTATTCAACTCATGAATACTATGGGCGTATTGGTCCTATCCGAGGGGTATCACTACGGACTCGAAGTGTCCGCATCGAGTTCGGAGGGTAGTCTTTAGGACATCCTTACCTAACACTCGAACTGGTGATATTCGGATCTCAGGTCCATTTCTGAAGTAATTCTTTCCCTGTGTTTGCCCAATCAATTCGTCTATGCGAGGCAGAGACAACGATTTCTAAAGGGAATCTAAATGAAGTCTCCGGTCGTTTTGTGTTACTATAAGTACTTTATACTTGAGAACTAAAATGGGATCTTCATTCCTAAGTTGATAATTGCTAAGTGGATACGCCAAAGTTATATGTAACTAGGATGTTATAGACTTAGAATCGGTGAAATTTTTGCTTTACCCTTATTCCTTGTGAATTTGGAGTTAAAGTCACATATTCGAAGGCCTATCCTGTGTTGATTACATATAACTGGTATGCACTTTACAAATAGCGATGGAACTAATGAAGATTTCCTAAATAATTATCTAGATAGTTCGTCTAAATATTTATTTTCTTACCCCAAATTCTCGCGTAGATAACATGGCTGGATTCCATCCCCACGAAAACCTGTTCCTTCCGAACGCGGTTATTGCTGGATGGTTTGGAGAAGAACCAGTTGATGATCATCCAATCCCTCTGAATGATCACCATGCTGAAGACCTTTCAGACGATGCCATCTCCGAGCCCGAGATTGAGAACCTACCTCAGGCAGCTCCCTTTCCGATTCCTAACCCTCGTCCGGCTTTTCATGGTTCGACGCCTGAGTGGGTGGAATGTTTGGAAACATGGATACAAGGGCAAGATCAGCCCATGCCATTTAATGGTGACCGAAGCTTCTATGACCTGAGCAATGGGGGCTCAGCAGACAGAATCATGCCAATTCTGATCTGAAGAGTTGCCCGAAACGAAATTCAGGGCAGGACAGCTCTACAACGTATCGCAGAAGTCGATACAAATGGGGGAATGCATATGCTTCGCACCAGTCGCCTTGAACATGCTCGTGAGAGGTCTAAGAGAGACCATGAAACCCTTCTGCAAGCACTGGCTGAATCACGAGCCGAAGTCATGGAACTTCGGGTACGCCAGAGTGTACGAAAGACACCTACTTGATGTGGAACGCCAAATGGTTGAACTGAGAGTTCACCAGAGTGATGACCGTCGCTAGTAGTAGATGCGTTACGTTATATTCCTTGTTAGAAAGGGATCGTGTTCCTATCTATGCCCGATGTGGCATTTTCTATGAAACTATCTTGTACTGTAAGTACTTTAGTTAGGTCTTTTTACTGTCAGGAACCATCTTCTCTGGTTATGATGTAAGACCTTTTACAAGGTCATTTTCCCGAACTTGTACGTCATGAATATCAAAGATATTGACAGTCGGATAACTTCTGTGTCGTTCTTTATTCGAATACTCTTATCATACTTTCATTAGAGTCTATTCGAAACATGCTCTAGTCAAGTCATTGGACTATAGCAATTTGACCCCGGAGACATCTCCGAGTCTCTTTTAATGGTTGGATCACGTTATTCGCCAACCATTGATACCTCAGCTAGAACGACAAACATCTTGAGACCATTGCATGAACTTACTTCCGATCTTTGCTAGGACTTCATCATAGGGATGTAGGTCAAACCTTCGTGAACATACTTCCATTCCATACTAGGACTGCATCATAGGGATGTAGGTCGAACCTTAGAGAACATACTTCTATTCTTTACATGAGCGATCGAACTACGTTTAGATTCAACCATTTTCGCTCACAAATTCATTTCCTTCCGTGTAACAGAATCATGTCATCCAAGAAAGACGATCAGCCCATTAACCAAATGCCAACTCTTCATATTGATGCAGCTACCTTTCAAGTTGCAGTCTCGGCTGCCGTGTCAGCTATTCTGACCCACCTGAACGCTAACGACGCAGGTGTTAGCGGGATTGTTAACAATCATTCCAATCCAAGTAACAAGCGAAATTCTTGGACTAACTATAAGGACAAGTCGCTTCGAAGGGCGAATAGGAAACAACCACCAGTAACAACCTTCACAGCTACGACATCCCTTCGGGCGTCCCAATGGTCCCCAAACCAGCCAAAATTTATGCTGGAAAACTCCCAAAATGCATCAAATGCAATTATCACCACCATGGACCTTGTAGGGAGATGCAGTGCTCACACTGCAACAGGAAGGGGCATACAGCCCGTTACTGCAAGACTCCAACAGCTCAGCCTGCTCAAGTGCCAAACACCGATGTGAACCAAACTTGCTACGGTTGTGGCAAGGTAGGTCATTACAAAAGGGACTGCCTAGAGGCAACAAATGTTGGCACACACGGCAGTATGCTACCGACCACCGCCGCAGGAGAGTCTAATCCGGACCCACGTTAATGTAATTTAGGCGTTTCGTTGTAACAGACTTATGAACCATCTCAAAACTAGTGCAACCAGAGTCTTACCTTTTGCGAGATCCCGTCCATTTAGGGATGCTCGTGCTGCGTATACTTGTCTTTTGTAGTATACCTTGTTCGCAGCAATAGTCTTGTAGTAAATCCTAAGTTCAGTAACTCTGTAAATGGTTGCACTGTTGTGTTTTGTCTGTAACGCCTTATGTTCAAATCTAATGCCTTTAGTTTCCATATGTTTCCGACTTTATCATACGACTCGAGTAAATTTGATCCTCGCAATACCATGACTTGAATGATCGATTAACATGTACTAATCTAAGCAGTATAAGCAAAATCATTAAACAAATTTACCATGACTAATATAAGCATAATTAAAAATCAACATGTACTAATGTTAATCAAATTGTATACAAGTTATTCCCTAAGCCAAAGTTTGTAAAAAGGGGGCTAACAACATATACCCTTGATTAAAGATTGTACATTCTTTAACAAAAAAAAAGGCTTAACAACACCCTAATCTAGATTAACTGGCTTGCTTGCAGTCATCCCCATCCCATCCTTGGTAACCACACACTTTGTAACAACTCAAAAATCACAACAAATTTTAACTTTTTCAAAAACAACAATTCAATTTATAATGTTTACAAAACCATTATTTCAAAAGTGTTTTTTAGTAATCAGAGTGTCCTAAAATCCAGATAACATAAAACCGAAGGATGTGCACGATCACGCCTTCGCCATGCCCCGATCATCTGAAGTACCTGACACCATAAACTAAAACTGTAAACACAAAGCTTAGTGACTTCCCCCAAAGTATTAAATATATGTTAAATAGTTAAATATGTGTTAAAGAGTTTATGTGTAAGTGCATAGTCCCTTTCATGAACATGATCTTATTACAAGTATTAATTAAAATACTAAATAAATGTTTATGTATGAGATATTTGATATTGCATGGAACACGTGTTAAGAGCATATCTGATAATATATGATGATTTAGGATACAGAATAAACCTAAATTAATTAAGATGAATATCGGGTAGTATATTCTTATGAGTACGAGTGAGATATACACGGAGGGTAGAAATTTAAAATTTGCCATTGATCTGAGAGCATGGATCAGACATAATCATTCGTCCCTAGTCCGAGAGTATAAAGTGGGCATAGTCATTTGTCATTGATCTGAAAGCATGGATTAGAAATAGCTGATCCGAGAGTATGGATTAGGTAAAGCTGTTAATTTTAGATCCGAGAGTATGGATCGTGTTGTTGTGAGGATCGACGGGGTGGAGTAAAATTGCTTATATGAGGTGAAATTGTATATTGCGATTTCTAATATATATATATATATATATATATATATATATATATATATATATATATATATATATATATATATATATATAATCATGTTTTCTGGAATAGACATACCTGATCCGGGAGTACGGATTAGGTAAAGCTGTTAGTTTTAGATCCGAGAGTATGGATCGTGTTGTTGTGAGGATAGACGGGGTGGAGTAAAATTGCTTATATGAGGTGAAATTGTATATTGCGAATTCTTATATATATATATATATATATATATATATATATATATATATATATATATATATATATATATATATATATATATATATATATATATTATAACATTGTGGGATTGAAATCCCTATGTTCTCACAAGGTTTCCCAATCTGACCCACTCAGTTTATTGTATCACGGGTAGCAATGTTAAAGATACATTCTGTTGAGAGATTCAATGAGTATTAAGCCACTAGTTTAATTACTATAAGGCTTGTAATATTTTGTTATGCTTATGTTTCTGTATTGACGATGCCATCCCAATATTTTTAAATACATTTCTTCGGAAATGCTTTGATAATATCATTATCATGTTTTCTAGGAACAAATTCCGCAATATTATTCTTCAAAAATGATACTCGTATTTTAAAATAAAGCATAAAAAATTGGTATTTTCTGGCTGTGAAATTAGGGATGTCACGATTGGTATCAGAGCATTAGTTTAAGCGAACTAGGAGTAAGGATTTATTTCTAGACTTAAACTTAGAATGCAAGCAATGATCGTGAGGAGTGTGTCTATTGTATTTTAGGTAGTACAACTGAATTAACACAAGCACTAGCTTACTTTAGGATTAGACGCCTAAATTGTTTTTATGTGTTAAATGATTTATGCTATAAGATGTTTTATATGCTTTATGATGCTATTGTTTGATCGGATCGATGGTCTATTGTCGATCGGATCTAGAAACTTTATGTGTATAGGTTTCTAAACGTTTAACCACGGTATTAGAACTGACATGTAACTTTTGGAGTAATAAGGAGGATTACATTTGAACACCTTCTCTATCTATATTCTCGTCCTGATACATTGAACACCTGCTTCCATGAACATAACGTCATGGTGAATACTCATAGTGAACAGAGTAAATGGAGGAAATGAGAAGGCTTACAATAATGAATGATACCTATGGGAAGATATCGTAGGAGTAGTATCTTGCTTTTAGAATACGTTTGATAAAATAACAATATGTATAGAGGAGTACGGTACATTCGAATGTAAACATTTGATTGGCGGGATGATAGAAATATTGGGGTAATTCCTAAAGTTATCCTATCATCTGGCGTGTCCACCACCAACCGAGTTGAAGCAGAATTGATGATTGAAGATAAGCATGGAAGAAGTCCTAATAAAGTCTAAGGAAATTTTTCTGATTATTTGGACACATTCGTATGTGTTACGTCGTTTTGTGATTTTAAGAAATAATAACTTGGGGACTGCGAGACAATACTTCGGACGAGTATGAGTAGGTGTGAATGGTAGTAGAGGCCTATACTACCGGAAGCACAGAACTCACACTTGGATCAGGGAAAGTCACAAGGTTACCAAGGCGCTAGTAATTGATTATGTTTGGTTCATGTCTGTCGTTACCATCATTTCAGTAATGACTAAGCAGATGATTGTTACTCCGACCCTATTTATCATATTAAATCATGTCCGACTAAGATAAGTATGTTATGTGGTTCAGAGAACCAAGATTGATGTAGCATCTTACTTAAGCTAGAAGATTAAAGTGGAAGATAATCGTAGCGATCAATAGAAGTATCGCGATCGCCGTTAAAGTAATAAGCTTATAGCTAGAAGTGTTGTAAGCTAGAATGTGATTATATCACATCAGAGCATGAAGGAAGGTATATTCCGTTCTGGAATTTGACTCTAAAAGACCTGAGTCTAAGCATTGCATCATACACCGAGAGGTTATTAGAACATGACCCATCAATTTGTTACGGTAATTGAAGTAAAGAACTTATCTTAAGTTAAGTCTGTTTAAGAAGGAGAAGGATTCTCCAATAAGGATCAAATTTGTAACTCTAGGGTTACGATCGAAAGCCCAACATAGTACGAAGAGCAGATGCAAGATTGAGCATCACCATCAGTCAAGAAGTCCAAGAGATAGATACTCATTTGAAAGGACATAAGAGTTATAGTTATTACCTAGAATGAAAAGATAATGTGTGGAGTCATTATACAAGCCCTATTTTGTTGATGATTCCGGGAAGTAAAAGGGGGAGATAATTGTAACTCCTACAAATTCAGGCTAATCAATTTAGAGAGAATAAGCATTAAAATGACTTTTTGATAGAATATAATTTAGGATAAATAACCTTAACCAAAGTATAGTATATATCACAAGGATTCCATACATATAAAGACCGTTGAAATATGATCTATAACGAGGAAGTTATGACCCGTCGAAGTTTTGCGACAAAACCGGCACGACTCCACGTACCGTAAAATGTAAATTTTTGAAAAAACACTTTTTAGCCTTATCGATCTAAATGAAAGTCGTAGTATATGTTAAACCGAGAGTTTGCATATAGAGAACGTCCAAATCTAACTTCATTTGAGAAAGTTATGAATTTTCTAAGATTTTGCATAGTAGTATAGAGACCGGAAATCGATTTTTAGATCGATCGACTTTTAGCCGACACAACCTAAATGAGAATCGAAGATGTCATTAATATTAGCTCAACGATATAATGACGGTCGAAAACGAACGTCGGATGACAAAGTTATGAATATTTAACGAACTTTAACTGTCTAAGCGTGTTAAAATATAAATTTAAAAATAAAGTCAAAATTAGCCAAAAAAGTCTAAACAAAAGTTGTAGATACCATCGATAAATACGCGTGGATATAAAGAACGTCAAAAACGGAGCTTGTATGCGAAAGTTACGGATTTTAGAAGATAATTAGTTTTTGGAGTAACCGGCGAGTGACACGTGGCGCGATCTAAGCCACTGCTTCTTCCCCACGCCTTGCCACAAGATGGTAACACATGGACAACGAACGCCCATCGCTCAGCTTGGGATCACCCCGCATTCGGCATATTCACTGCCTATAAATAGAAGGCGTAAATCGTTTCATTCTTCACACCTTTCTCACTCATTCTCTCCCAAACACCCCCAAACCCTCTAAGACTTTCCCTTACACCTCCTAGGTGTTAGTAGCGAGTCCTAGAGCGCCAGAAGACCCGAGAAGAATAGATTTCGGCTCAGAAGTTATGTCCGCTCAGAGCCCGGTTCCTAGCTAAAACCCCTTATAAGTGAGTTATGATTACCATACTTTAAGTATAACTTATGTTTAAGTTCATTATCGTTATTATGAACCTATAAACAATATTTATCAGTGATTCCATGTTGTTATATTGATTGATCTACTTACGGGGATGATGTCTAGGATGTGATTTAGTGAGGTGTTTAAAGTAGGATTTCCAAACAGTATACTTTGTATACCAAATAGACCATACCTCCGATATGATCCTACCTTGTTGTTCCTTACTTGATAGATCATGAAAGTAGACTTTGAGTTAATGATAAATATAGACTAATAACTAGTCACAATAAATATTAGACTAAAACTTAGTGATAATAATACTAGGTTTTGTCAACAGAAAACACAATTGTTATAAGCGAAGTGTTGCCCGAATTTTGAGTCGTCACTTTAACAAGTGAGTGCATAGTCTCTTTCATGAACATGATTTTAATACAAGTATTAATTAAAGTATTAAATATATGTTAAAGAGTTAAATATTTGTTAAAGAGGTTATGTGTTAGTGTATAGTCTCTTTCATGAACATGATTCTAATACAAATATTAATTAAAGTATTAAATATATGTTTATGTGTGAGATATTTGATATTGCCTGGAATACATGTTAAGAGCATATCTTATAATATATGATGATTTAGGATACAGAATAAACCTAAATTAATTAAGATGAATATCGGGTAGTATATTCTTATGAGTACATGTGAGATATACACGGAGGGTAGAACTTTAAAATTTGTCATTGATCCGAGAGCATGGAATAGACATAGTCATTCATCCTTAGTCTGAGAGTATGGAGAGGGCATAGTCATTTTTCATTAATCCGAGAGCATGGATTAGACATAGTCATTCGTCCCTAGTCCGAGAGTATGGAGTGGACACAATCATTTGTCATTGATCCAAGAGCATGGATTAGACATACCAGATCCAGAAGTATGGATTACTTAAGTTATTAATTTTAGTTCCAAGAGTATGGATCGTGTCGTTGTGAGGATCAACGGGGTGGGGTAAAATTGCTTATATGAGGTGAAATTTTATATTACGAGTTATAATATATATATATATATATATATATATATATATATATATATATATTATAACATTGTGGGTTTGAAATCCTTATGTACTCACTAGGTTTCCCAACCTGACCCACTCAGTTTCTTTTATCACGGGTAGCAATGTTAAAGATGTTGGGTTTTCAACGCATCAAATACACTCTAAAACTATGCAGCGGAAAAATCGAAACAATGATATACCTAAGTGTACATGCATCCTATGGGTCTATGGCTTCATGATAATTACATCAACCCTAGAAAACTAAAACATAAGTAAGAAAAATATACCACTTATGATGCCCTTGATCTCCATCCTTGAGATCTTGAACCTCCATGAAGTTGCTTGGATGAAAGGATCTAAACCAGAATACCTCTAATGGTATCACACCCAATGACACCAAAGAGTGGAATAAAAATAACTAGGAAAAGGGTCAATTTCACAAACCTAAAGGGGTTAGAAATCGTCCCTACGAGAGGGAGGAAGAATGGTTGGCGAATACTTCAAGCCAAGGTGCAAGGAGGAATGAAATCCCTAAGGCCGTATTTATAGACTTGGATCCCTCCTAGGGTTTAGTACTCCTTCCCATGTGGGATGGAGGCCTAACCACGAAATTTAACTCATTTCCCATGTGGGATGGAGTGATTTTCATCCAACCCTAATTCCATAAGGTTCTGGAACATTCCTGATTAACCAACTATCGATTAATGAACATTCAACCCTTTAATTAATTAAACTGTTAATTAATTACCAAAATATATTTCCAATTAGTTTCTACTTAATTATTAACCATAATAATTAATAAACTAATTTCTCCTTTATTTATTCTACTCAATTTGGGTCTTGAGGGCAACCCAAAAGGACCCTGCTATTATTAGAAATATTACCAATAGTGAATGACATTGGACACTATTCCAACAAAATATTCATTTTCCTGAGAGATTCAAGGAGTATTAAGCCACTAGTTTAATTACTGTAAGGCTAGTAATATTTTGTTATGCTTATGTTTTTGTATTGACGATGACATCCCAATATTTTTAAATACATTTCTTCGGAAATGCTTTGATAATATCATTATCATGTTTTCCATGAACAAATTGCGCAATAGTATTCTTCAAAAATGAAACTCTGATTTTAAAATAAAGCTTACACAAATCGTTCTTTTCTGGCCATGAAATTGGGGATGTCATAGTGATCAAATCCGTATTTTTCATTTAAATGCCATTTGTGACCAATTTGCAAACAATTCTCATACCAAGGGTAAAAATGTAAATACGTGGAAATCGAGATGTTAAAGGATCGAAGCACGCAGATATATTGAACATTAAAAATAAATGTAACACAAACGATACTTTTATTTTATTATAATTTATTTGGGATGACATTGTTTAATAGATCAAGCACACATCCTGAACATAACTAGAAATGACAAACAAATAGAAATAAATTCCAGCATCTTCCTTGATGACATCCTCCTCTGCACGACTATCGTCCACACTCTTCTCCTTGAGAATACATGGATTTTGAAAACTTCAACATAATGTTAGTGAGTTCACAAGTTTTTATAGTTTCTGCTTTATTTGATTGTATTTTAAGAATCCTTTTTCTTTATAAGCTTATATGCATTACAGCCCCATACTCACTTTTCCCTATATATAACTTTTCTATCTTTGTTAAGATATTTTACCGACCTTAACTTATTATATTTTATAGGATACTTTACCTATCATATCTTAATATCTTTATATTTTAGGAAATTCTATTAATCCTAACATAATTTATTTACTACATGAAGGCGTCCCTCTTAGTAGTCGGATCATTAAGGTGGTTGTAATGTATTACCATGATCCTCCGTAATCGAAGATGAAGACTAATAATTTCCCCGCAAGATGCTTGATCAGACGTCGAGTTGTGTTTGAATAATAAAGAAAGTTAACATGATGGGATTGTAGCTAGCAATCACAGGTGGGGGTGTCAACCCCCATATAAATCTATACATATCTTTCTGGCCCTCGCAAGATTAACGATCGCAGGTTCAGGGTAACCGAATTTAATCAGGCGAAGGATGAATAATAACATCTCACTAACATATTAACCTTAGGTATTTTATCTTTTATCTTTCTTTCTTAGTGGTTTCCTATAACTATCACAATATAAATCTTTTACCTTATATTTGACACTTAAAACTTATAGATCTCATAATTACATTGTGTGTGTGTACATATATATATATATATATATATATATATATATATATATACACCCTAATTATGGTTAAAACATGATATTTGGGCAGAGTAACAATTAGGTACATTGCATATCCCTATAGTTGACCAACATTACTTTTAGGTAGTATGTTATCATAGGATTGGTCATTGTAATGTCTAGGTAATATCTCTTCCTACACTATTGAACATCATAACTCTTAGGCATAATATTGTAGCTTACAACTAGGTATAGTATCTATGGCTACATTATCCTAAAGTTGCATGCTTTATATAACTATTGATATTTATCTATATAAATATATTTTGGTTTGATAAGCATGTACACCCCCCCCCCCCCAGACGGTAAAACCTTTAAAATAGTGAAATGGGGTCGTGAACTCACCCTTGACGTGTGAGACCATTGATGTAGGGTTGAATCAGGCTTGGGACTCTGGGGACCACTCCAAGGGTGCAGCAGCTTCAAGAGTTGAGAGAGAGAGAGAGAGGCTTAGAAGGTCTACAAAAGGGGTCTGCACTGCCTTCTATCTATAGACAGGGATTTGGAGTGCACGGCGCAAAAATCTATGTGCGACGTACGTAATCATCGTGGCTTCATCCTGAGATTGCCACGTCTCACCTCCCTAATTATCCATATCACTCACAATCTACTCGAATCTGGTATCAGGTGCGCAACGGGCATAGGCACGCACCTTGCGTGCACGAAATGATTTTGTAAAAATCATAACTTTTTCGTGTTAGCTGTAACATCCCGGAATATCAAGAGTCGAGTTGAAGGGCTAAAAGTGTAAATGGGAAAGGGCAACTCGGCGAGTCCACGAGTGGACTCGGCGAGTAGGGTCGCGACTCTGGTCGCGAGTTAAGTGGCCAACTCGGTGAGTCGCAGGATGGACTCGGCGAGTAGGCGTTGGGTGGATAAAACCCTAATTTCGGAGGATGAGCCCTATATAAAGGACATTATACCCTCTCCCCAGCCTCTTTACCCTCTCTTGAAGTCCAGAAAACCCTAAGACGCGATTGTGAGGGATTTGAGTGCATTTGAACATTGGAGAAGAGATTTTGGAGGAGATCTTGGAGAGTTAGGAGGCTTGGAGCAAGGGGCTTTGCTAAGATTCGGATTTCTCTTTTGTTGGGGCTTCCTTTTGAGGTATTACTTCGTTTCTTGGACTGTTATTCTTCTAGATTCTTCATTTTGGAGTGTGTGGAAAGTTTAGCTTGTGGTATTTTGAGTTTGAAGGTTAGATCTGAGGTTGCTACCTCAGATCTAGAATGGAGAAGGTCTAGGGTGCATTAAAGTCCCTGTTCTTGGGTGTTTGGTGAAGTCCTCTTGTCCCAAACCCTAGCCCTAGAGTGTAAAATGCCTAGATCTCTTTGGATTCACGTAAAGTTTGCCACTTTATGTGATGGATGGGTTGTAGAAGGGTAGATCTACGTTTTGGATCAATTGCATGGCCTGGAAGGCTTCTGTATGGGATGAGATCTAGAGGCACTCGGCGAGTCACAAAGGTGTACTCGGCGAGTTGCTTGAAGATGGACTGGAACTCGGCGAGTTGGAAGAACAACTCGGCGAGTAGGTTGAAGGTAGCCTTGGACTCGGCGAGTCTGTTCTTGGACTCGGCGAGTCTGGTCGTGAGGTCCAAACTTCTTCTGGTTGAGCTATGAATCAGTGAGTCAGGGGATGACTCGGTGAGTCCAGTGTGAAATGACTCAGAGTTGCTGGACTCGGCGAGTCTCGGGGTGACTCGGCGAGTTGAGTCGCGTAATGGGGAAGTTTTGTGCATGGGGACTCGGCGAGTCATCGGGTTGACTCAGCGAGTAGAGTCAGTCAGGGGTTGACTTTGACTTTGACTTTGACCAAGAGTTGACCAGTTGATTTCCAGGGGTATTTTGGTAATTGTTGGCATTTGTTTTGAGTTCAGTGTTTTGGTGGTTGGCCAGTGGTGGAGATTGTACCAGTGGTCGGAGCAGCTTGGGTTTATCTGTTCAGTCGGCAGTTACGAGGTGAGTTATCCTCACTATATCAACAGGGTCTACGACACCAAGGCCGGCCCTTTATCGGATTGTGATCCGGGCATCGTTGTTACGTTATTGCTTTGCTATGTTGCATCCTGGTAGTCGGGATGGTATATGCTAGTGACCGGTTAGGTCGGTATCCTGGTTAGGATGATATTATGCTATGTGATATGTTAGATCGGTTTGATTGAATGTGATATGTTATATGATTGAATGTTTATGTGCACAGTTGTGGTTTAATGATTTTCAGGTTCTTCAGGAGACCGTGGCAAGGCAAAGGCGTGATCGTACCGCTCCTCATGATTATGTTTTGTGATGGGATTCTGGGAAGACTCTGAAATATTGTATTGAAAACCTTTTTGTAATAATTTTATGAAAATGGGTCGTTTTTGAAAAAGTTTAAATTGGGTGAAATTTTATGGTCGTTACACTAGCTCTGATCTAAGCCCTCTTTATATCTATATAATGATCTCAAGGAGTAGTACAACTCTCCTTTAAGTTGTTTTAGCTAGTTTTGACTTTCATTTTTGTGCCTAACGGGGTTAAAAATAGATGATTTTTACAAAAATCATATCTCTCTCATGCGAATCCTGTTTTCAACATTCTTTGTCCTAAAGTTTATATATGAAGGAGTACTATGAATCTTTTTTTTGCACTTTTAGTCAAAATGTAGCACATGGTTCCTGGTACATATTCCTTGTAATTTAATATTTCGTAAATAATGCATTTTGCCTTGGACTCGGCTAGTTGAAGGACCAACTCGCCGAGTATGAGCGGGACCAGATGTGGGGTCTAAGCTTTGGACCCGGCGAGTCGGTTTCCGGACTCGGCGAGTAGGCCCTGTTTGGGAAAAAACCCTAACCCGTGTGTTTGCACCCTATTTAAACACTCTAACTCGGCCTCCATTGTCCCTAACACTTCCATTAGAGCTGTAGAGCGAAACCCTAGCCCCTTTTGTCCTTGTGAGTGATTTTGGCCTTGTGAAGGAAGTTTGAAGCTTAAGAGAAGAAGAAGGAGGTGGAAGAGTGCAAGGAGGGGAAGTAGATCCGACATCTACCCTACAAGAGGCTTCCATTCAGGTAGAAAAGTTCCTACCTTGATCACTAGTTCATTAGATCCCCTTTTGTCGCTAATTGGTGGTTTTCAAGCCCTAAAACACCAAACTCCATGTGTTGTGCTCTATGATCCGAAAGGACTTCAGATCTAGACCTTATGGACATATTAGAAGTATAATGTCTTTATGGTTGAAGTGATTGAGGTCCCTATTAAGTGCATGACCTCATGAAGGGCTTGGATTTGCCTTTTGGAGCTTATAGGGCCATGCATGCACGTAAAGTTTGCAACTTTACGTGATAAGCATGCCCTAGAAACATAGATCTATGGTTTGGAAGCGTTGCATGTCTCAGATTTGGTCTGTTTGGGAAGTGGGTCGAAGGGACTCGGCGAGTCCCAAAGTGGAACTTGGCGAGTTCTATGAAGATGGTCTTAGACTCGGCAAGTTGGATGAACAACTCGGCGAGTCCTATGAAGATTGCCTGGAACTCGACGAGTTGTTCTTCAAACTCGGCAAGTCATATGAATTGTTACTGAGTAAGAGGGGTTTAGGTGTTGAAGGTCCAACCCTTCGTATCTGCTCGCGGAATTAGCAATTTATCGTGTAGCAATAGTCCCAGAAACCCAAATCCTCATAAAGGATGCTCTGGTGAGGATTTGGAAGCGAGGAGGAGATCTGCTCGTGGGGACTCGCGAGTTGTTCTTGGACTCGACGAGTCGGATCGCGATCCGGTCCAATCGTCCCAAGTAGTAAGTTATGGGTGACTCAGCGAGTTGGGTGGGACTTGATGAGTTAGTACTGGGTTAATAGGAGAGGGACTCGACGAGTCTGTGCCATGACTCGGCGAGTCCAGTCAACTGGAAGTTGACTTTGACCAAGGAGTTGACCTTGGACCAGGGTAGGTCAGTCATTTGACCTAAGGGTATTTATGAGTGACTAATCTATGTTTATGGATTTATAGCCAGAGGATTACCGGTGCAGCAGTCAGACGTCTAGCAAGCAGACTTTCAGCAACTACTTTTCGAGGTGAGTTTCCTTCCAGTAGGAACGGGTCTAAGGCACCAAGGCCGGCCTGTATAGACGATATGATAGTATCGGAGTGTGGGCAGAGCCCGTATCTCATAGTTAAGTTTGATGATGATATATGCTAGTGTGGTAGAATTGTTTATACTCGTTGTCTGTGTGATACTTGTATGTTATGGTTTAGTAGCTGAGTGTGGGTGAGGCTCGTATCTCTCAGATAGCGGAGTGTGGGCGAGGCCCGTATCTCCCAGATAGCGGAGTGTGGGCGAGGCCCGTATCTCCCAGATAGCGGAGTGTGGGCGAGGCTCGTATCTCCCAGCTAGCAGAGCGTGGGCGAGGCCCGTACCTCCATGAGTGTGGGCAAGGCCCGTATCTCCTAGCTGTTCATTATATGATTGTATGATATGCGGTATTATGGGGGAACTCACTAAGCTTCGTGCTTACAGTTTACAGTTTTTGTTTCAGGTACCTCTTCAGCGAAGGGGAAGGAGCTGGCGCGGTAGCGGCACATCATACACACACATATTGGTTTTCCGCATTATGAGATATTCTGGGATTGTACTCTGACAATATTATTATTTTCATGTTTTGGGATTTCAGACACGAGATATGTTTTATGAATTAATATGATCGGATGATTTTTTACTACAAACGTTTTACAAACCACTTAATTTAAATAAACATTTTGGGCGTGAAAATTGGGTCGTTACAAGTTGGTATCAGAGCCCTGGTTTGAGGGATTCGGACACACCATCGGGGGTGTCTGAACTCAAATCGAGGAATTAAAAGACTTTGAAAAAGGAAATGTTTTCTAAAAGTTAAGTAAAGAGTTTTTGATAAAGAAAGAAGTGTGTGATGTGCGCGATCGGCCGAGCTCAAGTAAGTATTCCCTAAAGTACCCATACAATGTTATATTATGTTTATCAGATTCAGTAGAACAACATGCTAGAATAGGACTAAGGATCTAGGGATGATGCCTTATGTGCCTGCTTTATGTGCTTCAGCTTATGAGAATTGCATGCTAGTATTGAGTAGATAGTAGTAGGATAGCCTAATTAGGTTATGCCTGGTAGTATGAGCTTAGCATTATATGCTAGTTCAGTTTCTCATTTTGAGGACCGTCTTGCTTGAGTAGTTTTCCTCCGTCCGAATGTTGCTTGCTTCGTGCTACGTGGGACTCTGCGTGATGGAAGTTAGTCATTAGGTGAATACGTTAAAGTCACATGTGATCAGGGTCGAATAATCTCAGAGTGTTGGATTTGACCCTATTGCGTAGCTCTTGTTTGAGTCCTAACCATTGTAGGGATGAGTCCCTTACTCGAAGGATTATCCGAGCCTCGTTTCATTTGATTGTATTCAGGTAATGGCTAACTGGCATTACAAAGAGACCTTCAGCAGCTGAGCACTGGGTTGGGTGGAGTCATAGGTTTCCTAGGGTAAGCCTAGGATAAGAGTAGCAGAGATCAGCAGTGGTAAAAGGGATCTGGTGGAGTCAAGGCAGTCCTTGAGGAAGGTACGAATAGATGTGGAAGGTAGTATGGGCCCGTACTACTGAAAGCAGAGGATCCGTACTCGAGTCAAGGAAGGCTAAGGAAAAACCAGGGAACTTGTAATAAATGTGATCCCTTCAGAGGTATCAGTATCACCAATGGTTGCCTGTGTGTATTGCAGAATGGTGGTACTACGTCAGAGGCCAGCAGTTGGCAATTCTGGAGAGGGATCGGGTTCGGGATTAGGTTCCGAGCTAGTAGACGAGAGGCTACGCGAGTTCATCGCGTCAGAGATCACCAGAGGCATGCTTGAGTCGACCCCCATCATTTTCGGGTCGATCAAGGAAGGGATAGTTGAGCTGATGGAGGACCGCCTCTGGGCGTTCAGGAGTGACATGGCATCTGGCCAGTCAGGATCTCGCACACTGTCCTTTAAGGACTTCAGGGGCAGTAGTGCGCCAGATTTCCATGGGGCGAAGGACCCCATTTCTGCCAGAGGATGGATTGCGGACATTGAGTCCGCACAGCTGACCAGCTTCTGCCCCGAGGGGTCGAAGGTGAGATACGCAGCAGGGTGTTTGAGAGACAGAGCTAGAGACTGGTGGGAGTCTTTTGGTGACTCATTGGGAGCCTCGGCCGTTGAGGCTATGACATGGTCCGATTTTGTGACCCGGTTCCGAGCAGAGTTTGTGCCAGCGGTAGAGCTTCAGCAGCTGGCCAGAGAGTTTTTCGACATGAGACAGACTACGGAGACTGTGGCGGAGATCACCGCCAAGTTCCGGGAGAGGGCATTATTGGTGCCCTAGTATGCGGGAGATGAGGATATGAGGAGTACCCGCTATCATGACATGCTACAGGCTGACATCCGAGAGCATGTATCTTTTCAGCTTGGCCTACCCTGGATTCCATGATAGCCAGGGCAAGAGGGAGGGAGATTGATTTGGAGCATATCCGGAAGAGGAAGGCAGAGGCGGGGCACGTGGATGGGGCTTCGGGGAAGAAGCCCAAGGGATCATATGGTAGGCCGAAAGGCCAGAGAGGATCAGGCCGCTGCAGGAAATGTGGCAGGTCACACGAGGGAGCATGTAGATTGGGATTGTCGGGCTGCTACAAGTGCGGCAAGACGGGACACTTTAGCAGGGATTTTACTGCCCCTGCCTCGGTTGTTCATACATCTGAGTTGTTGTGTTTCCACTGCAACCAGAGAGGCCACAAGAGGGCCAATTGCCCCCAGTTGACAGCAGCATCAACGCCAGTGAAGGCGCCAGCTCCAGCGACCCTGAGGATCACAGATGGCCGGCAGGGCAAGTCGGAGGCTCTAGTGGTGAGGAGTCGGGCTTTTCAGCTGACTACAGAGGACGCATGCGCCATGCCCAATGTGGTGACGGGTATGATTTCTTATTTATGCTTTATGTTATGCTGTTGTAGTTTTGATATGTTATATGTATGTGCTCTGTTTAGGATCGTTCCATGTGAACGGTATCCCGGTTCAAGTGTTGTTTGATTCGGGGGCTACCCGATCATTTGTTTCTCTTGCGCTTAGCAAGAAGTTTCCTGAGTCCTCGGGCATGTTGGATTGCCCTTTAGAGGTTGAGATTGCGGACGACCGGTCGGTGGCGAGCATCAGAGGTCTTCCGGGATTGTGTGTTGAGATTGTTTGAGGAGCAGTATCTGGTCGACCTGGTTCCCATACCTTTGCGGGGGAACAAGGTTATTATCGGTATAGATTGGTTAAGCCCCAATGGGGTAGTGATCGATTGTGCGCAAAAGTTGGTACGGATCAGGACCCCAAGTGGGGGAGAACTGGTGGTTCAGGGCGAGAGGCCACAGCAAGGACCAGCCTTATGCTCAGCAGCGAGAGTTAGGCGTTACCTTCAATAGGGTTGCGCAAGATATGTCGCTTATGTTGTGGACGCCCGGGAGGCGGGTAAGGCGAAAGTGGGCGGTGTGCCCGTGGTTCGAGAGTTTGCGGATGTATTCCCCAAGGAGTTTCCTGGGATACCTCCGGAGCGACAGGTGGAGTTCAGGATCGACTTAGTCCCTGGTGCGGCCCCGATAGCCAAGGCACCATATCGGTTGGCTCCTCCCGAGATGTAGGAGTTGTCTACTCAGCTGTAGGAGCTGATAGACAAGGGATTCATTAGACCGAGTTGTTCTCCCTGAGGAGACCCGATTCTGTTTCTGAAAAAGAAGGACGGGTTGCACCGGATGTGTATAGATTACCGGGAGCTGAATAAGGTGACGGTGAAGAACCGTTACCCACTCCCGAGGATTGATGACCACTTCGACCAGCTTCAGGGGGCATCTTGGTTCTCCAAGATTGATCTGCGTTCGGGGTACCATCAGATGAGGGTCGGAGAGGAGGATGTGCAGAAGACCGCGTTTCGGACGCGCTATGGCCATTATGAGTTCGTGGTGATGTCGTTTGGACTCACCAATGCTCATGCCGCGTTCGTGGACCTCATGAACCGCGTGTGCAGACCGATGTTGGACCGGTCTGTGATAGTTTTCATTGATGACATCTTGGTTTATTCCAAGACGCAGGAGGAGCACGAGGGGCATCTCCAAGTGTGAGTTCTGGTCGCGAGGTGCAATTTCTTGGGCACCTTGTCAACCAGGATGGGATTTCGGTGGACCCAGCCAAGGTAGAGGCCGTGATGAGGTGGGAGGTTCTGAAGTCTCCATCTGAGATTCGGAGTTTTCTGGGGTTAGCAGGGTACTATCGAAGATTCATCCAGGATTTCTCCAAGATAGTTATACCCTTGACGCGGCTAACGAGGAAGGTCGTAGTCTTCCGATGGGGGCCAGAGCAGCAGGAAGCGTTTGAGACGTTGAGGCAGAGATTGTGCGAGGCGCCAATCTTAGCCTTGACAGAGGGCGTGGAGGATTTCGTTGTTTATTGCGACGCGTCCATCTCGGGTATGGGCGCGGTATTGAGGGCATGTCATTGCTTACGCCTCGACGCAGCTGAAGCCTCACGAGGCGAACTACCCAACGTATGATTTGGAGTTGGGGGTTGTGGTGTTCGCCCTCAAGATTTGGCGTCATTACCTCTACGGGGTTCGTTGTACGAATTACATGGACCACAAGAGCTTGAGGTACCTGATGGACCGGTCAAATCTGAACATGAGGCAGCGTCGGTGGCTTGATGTGGTGAAGGATTATGATTGTGAGATCCTTTATCACCCGGGGAAGGCCAATGTGGTTGCCGATGCGCTTAGCCGCAAGGCGGCGCCAATCAGGGATATCTGCATACGGATGACAGTGGTGACTCCGCTATTAGAGCGGATTTGGGAGGCCCAACAGGAGGCCATGAAGGAGGAACATCGGAAGAGTGAGCGCATAGTGGGTCAGGTTTCCTCCTTCGACTATGACAACAGGGGATTATTGACATTACACCACAGGGTGTGGGTTCCATACCTCGGAGGCGTGCGCCAGATCTTGATGGAGGAGGCGCACAAATCCCGATTCTCCATTCATCCCGGGGCGACGAAGATGTATAGGGATCTTCGTCTGGACTATCGGAGGCCCTACATGAAGCAGGATGTGGCATGGTATGTGGAGCGGTGCTTGACCTGCAGGAAGGTCAAGGCCGAGCATCAGAGACCACACGGCAAGATGCAGTTGTTGGATATCCCGTTGTGGAAATGGGAAGATATTACGATGGATTTTATCACGAAGCTTCCTAAGACCGCGCGAGGAGTGGATTCGATATGGGTCATCGTGGACCGATTGACTAAGAGCGCCCATTTTATTCCGATTCAGGAGAGCATCTCGGCCGAAAAGTTGGCTGACATCTATATCAGGGAGATAGTGGTGCGGCACGGGGTGCCAGTGTCAGTGATTTCGGACAGGGATGTGCATTTTACTTCAAGGTTTTGGAAGAAGTTTCATGACGAGTTGGGCACTCGTCAGTATTTCAGCACTGCTTTTCACCTACAGACGGATGGTCAGAGCGAGCGGACCATCCAAACGTTAGAGGATATGTTGCGAGCTTGTGTTCTGGACTTCGGAGGTAGTTGGGATACCTACCTTCCATTGGAGGAGTTCTTGTATAATAATAGCTATCATGCGAGTATCGACCGTCCTCCCTTCAAGATGTTGTATGGGAGGAGGTGCAGGACCCCGATATGTTGGGGAGAGGTTGGCCAGAGGGTCATGGGAAGCACCTAAGTGGTTGTGACATCCCCATTTTCACGGCCAGAAAAGACCAATTTGTTTATGCTTTGTTTTATAAAATCAGAGTAATCTTTTAAAGAAAACAGTTGCCGAATTTGTTCCCAGAACAAAATATGATAAAAATTATCAAAGCATTTCCTTAAAGAAATGTATTTTCATTATATAACAAAATCACGGGATGTCATGTTCAATACAGACCAAAAGCATAAACAGAACAAAATAGACCTTACAACAGTTATTCATAACTACTGGCCTATACTCCAAAATCCCTCGTCAAGTCCACCAACTTATACTCTTGTGCCATTACCTGTAATGCAAAGAAAACTGAGTGGGTCGGGCTTGGGAGCCTGGTGAGCATATAGAGTTTTCAACCCACAATAATATAATTATTATATTCAACCATCAAACAATCAACTCAATTACCCATCCCTATTATCTTTCTTAGGATTTTACCCTAGGAATTCAACTACCCGTCATTCATTCATTCCTAAGGATTGACCTAAGGAATTAGCACAAACTTCCATTGCTACATAAGGCGCATCTGCCAACATTATCCTTTAAGCGCCTCTGCCAGGATTACGTCATACACTATGAGGAGCGACTGCCAGGTTTATGACATTCTCTTTTAGGCGCATCTGCCGACATTATCTTATAAGCGCATCTGCCAAGATTTATCCTATAAGCGCATCTACTACTGTTATGACAATCTCTATTTGGCGCATCTGCCAAGATCACGACATTCACTACTTGGTGCATCTACCGATATTGTTCTCAAGCGCATCTGCTAGTTTTATGACATTCTTTAATTGGTGCATCTACCAACATCATTCTTAATCATCTTTCATACCTCATCATTTTATCACATACCAACTATCTCATCTACCCATGTTCTACCCAACATATTTGTAGATATAAAATACATATACGGTTTAACTCATTTAAAAACTATATAAAACATCTATTCCACACTCATCTCAAATAAACAACAATATATAAACACATAGCATGTATTTTATAACAAATACTTCATGTTTATGTGTTAAAAGAAAGTAACTACACACCCACATGTATAAACAGCAATATACTTAATACACTCGAACCATACTTGTATTATTATCGTGTTTATGAAAGGTAGTATACACTCACATGATCAGAAGATAATCAGACAGCACTACGGCTTGCAGAAGTAGTATCTCTCCGCAAATCTGGAAGATCTCTACAAAAATCGAACTTCTCGCGGACAGAGCTTTCGCTCGGGAATCGCACTTCTCGGGATCTTTGGGGCTTCGAAACTTGCTTCGGGACTCGGGAATATTACTGGGGCTTCGGGGTACTTCTGGCACGCAAATCGAGGTAAAACGGGATAGAGAAGAGAGAAAGATAGCAAAGGAGTCGGCTGCCTTTGGATCCTATTTATAGAGGCTGGAACCTCGGAGTACGCGGGACGTACGAGGGTACGCGGGGCGTACGCCTCGGATCGTCATGGCTTACGTATCCGAAATACTCGAGTGCGAATGTCGACATACCTTGGTGTACGCGGGGAGTACTTCGGATGAGTCTGATGACTCGTCCTCGGATAATACCGGGATTTAATAATTAAATTTAATTATTAATTATTTAATAAACTTCGAAAATTCATATCTTCTTCATACGAACTCCGTTTTCGACGTTCTTTATATCCACGCGTAGGTGAGACTACGCTCTCCAACTTTCGTTTAGACTTCATCGGCTAATTTTGACTTTATTTTTATTATTTATTTTTAGTAGGCCCGGACAGGAAAACTTCGTTATAAATTCATAACTTCTTCGTTTGACGTCCGTTCTCGCCTAACTTTTCATCGCTTCGATACCAACAACGAGATCTTCGATTCTCGTTTAGATTTTTTCGGCTAAAAACCGCTCGATCTCAAATCGAGTATTTCAGGTTGCATACCACTAAGTCAAAACTTCAGAAAATCATAACTTCCTCATACGAAGTCAGATTTTGGCATTCTATATATGTACGGAATCCTTGTAACATATACTACAACTTAGTTAAGATTGTTCATTCTAAATAATCTTTCATCAAAAATTCATTTTTGACGCCTATCGTCTCTAAATTGACTAGCCCTGATCTACGGATGTTACAATTATCTCCCCCTTAGGATGATTACGTCCCGGAATCATCAACGAAAATAGAACTTGTACAATGATTCCATACGCTATCTCTTCATCCTAGGTAATAACCGTAAATTCTATGTTTCCTCGAAAGAGTATTTAACTCTATGGCTTTCTTGACCGCAGACGATGCCCAATCTTGCATCTGCTTATCGTACTATGTTGTACTTTCAATCATAACCCTCGAGTTACCAAATAAGTCGTTATTATGGACTCCTTCTTCTTCTCAGGATAAATACTTTCCTTTATCTATTGTAACAAACGGATGGGTCGTGCTCTACTGACCTCTCATCGAATGATGCAATGCTTAGACTCAGGTCTCTTAGAGTTAAATTCCAAAATGGAATATACCTTCCTTCATATTCTAATGTGATATAATCACATTGCAGCATGTAGCATTTCTACCTGCAAACTTCTTTTAACAACGAGCGCGACACTATCAATCGCATTAACTTCAACCTTCTGACTTAAGTCAGATGTTACATCTAACTTGGTCCTCTAGACCACGTAACATACTCCTCGTAGTCGAACTCAAATTTAAATATGACCACTAGGGTCGGAACAAGAACCATCTTACTAGTCATTACCGAAACAATGGTAATGACATACCAGAATAAAATGGAATCAATCACTAGCTTCTTGGTAACCTTGTGACTTTCCCTGATCCAAGTGTGAGTCATGTGCTTCCGGTAGTATATGCATCTACTACATTTCACACCTACTCATACTCGTCCCAAGTATTGTCCCGCAGTCGACCAAGTCACTATACAAGAAAATCAGACAATCATTCAACGCATCAGTTAGCAAAACTAGGGTTTATATTAATTCCTTGAAACGATTACACAAAAGTTCAAGTTCCCCCTATACTATGCCTCTAATAGGCTACATACATGATACTTTTCATATCGCTACTTTATAACTTGATCTTTAGATATAAGATCCTTATTCCTGATTCCTTGCATTGCCATCTGCTTCATCAAGGATCATTTGAAATGCTCTTGCCTTTAGCTTTGGCGGCGCCTCTAGCCTTGCTGCTTGATTTTTCCTTGGGCAGTCTTGCTTGAAGTGCCCCTCTTCGTTACATTCGTAACACACCTTTTTGTTGAAAATACATTCATCGGCGTAATGCCCATGCTTTCCACACTTGAAACATGTCACCTCCACGCCATATTTTCCTGAGTGCTTCTTCTTGCACTTATCGCACCACCATGCCTCATCCCTTCCTCCTCCTCCAGACTTCGAGAATTTTCTTTTCTCATTAGAACCTAAAGTTCCTTCTAACTTTCTCTTCTCGCCAAATTCAACCTTACCGTCAGTCCTCCCCTTGATCATATTCTCAACAGACTTGGCAGCCCAAATAGCTGCCTCTAGAGTAGATGCCTGACGCACTGGCACCGCATACTCCCAAGGGAGTCCCTTTGCATACCGATCGACTTTTGTCAGTTCGTCTGGGACGATGCGCAAAGAAAACTCCATCTTGTCTGTGAAGGCATCAGTGTATTCATCCACTGACATGCTGCCTTTCTTCAATATCAGAAATTTGTTCTCCAACTCTAGCAGGTTTTGGGCCGAGCAGAACTTGCGCTTGAATTGCACCAAGAACTCTGCCCAGGTTAGTTACAGTGGCTCATTAGGACTTAGGATCTTCCCCAAGGTGTTCCACCAACGAACAACCCCACCCCTGAACTGACGTACTGCAAAAGTGGTCTGCAACTTGCCTCTACAACCACACATCATGAAGGCTAGCTCCATTTCCGATATCCAATCCATAACTCCGATCGGATCCTCCTTTCCAGTGAAGGTCGATGGTTTGCAAGTCAGAAAATCCTTATACTTGCATCCCATTCCATCATTCCTTCCATTCTGGTTGTTTTGCCTAACTATCGGTGGGTTGGCTTGACCAACAGATCCACTAAAGTTTCCTCCTTCCGAGTGCCCTTCATTTAATTCAGGCTCTTCCACTTGAATTGACAGTTCTTCAAGATTCTGTTGAAACAACCGCCTGGTTTCATCCATCTGACGATCCAACATCGTCTGAATCATCAATTGTACACCAGCCATTGTTATCGGCTCAGGTGCTGCTGCTACGACAGGTATTTGCTCAATCACTGGTAGTCGATTCCTGTTTTCATCAGCATTTCCAACTCCACTTCTTGTTCTCACCATTTTTGATCTATACACCGAATAAGGTGAAATTAGATCCTCATTCACGATAGATATTCAAATCATCCTTATCACTCCGAAACGTTTACATGCTAGTTCTAATATCGTAGACGTACGCTTAGAATCCTACACACATAAGGTTTCTAGATCTGGTCGGCAACAGACCATAGATCCGAACAAATAATATCATATATGGCAACATATAACATTTAGCACATAAAGCATTTTAGGCAACTTTCCTAAAATAAACTAGTGCTCGTGTCTAAAACATAACAGACACACATCTCAAAATTCCACTTAGCATTCTAAGTTTAAGTCTAGAAATCCTACAAATTCCTAGTTCGCTTAAACTAGTGCTCTGATACCAACTGTGACATCCCCATTTTCACGGCCAAAAAAGACTGATTTGTTTATGCTTTGTTTTATAAAATAAGAGTAATCTTTTAAGGAAAACAACTGCGGAATTTGTTCCCAGAACAAAATATGATAAAAATTATCAAAGCATTTCCTTAAAGAAATGTATTTTCATTATATAACAAAATCACGGGATGTCATGTTCAATACAGACCAAAAGCATAAACAGAACAAAATAGACCTTACAACAGTTATTCATAACTACTGGCCTATACTCCAAAATCCCTCGTCAAGTCCACCAACTTATACTCTTGTGCCATTACCTGTAATGCAAAGAAAACTGAGTGGGTCGGGCTTGGGAGCCTGGTGAGCATATAGAGTTTTCAACCCACAATAATATAATTATTATATTCAACCATCAAACAATCAACTCAATTACCCATCCCTATTATCTTTCTTAGGATTTTACCCTAGGAATTCAACTACCCGTCATTCATTCATTCCTAAGGATTGACCTAAGGAATTAGCACAAACTTCCATTGCTACATAAGGAGCATCTGCCAACATTATCCTTTAAGCGCCTCTGCCAGGATTACGTCATACACTATGAGGAGCGACTGCCAGGTTTATGACATTCTCTTTTAGGCACATCTGCCGACATTATCTTATAAGCGCATCTGCCAAGATTTATCCTATAAGCGCATCTACTATTGTTATGACAATCTCTATTTGGCGCATCTGCCAAGATCACGACATTCACTACTTGGTGCATCTACCGATATTGTTCTCAAGCGCATCTGCTAGTTTTATGACATTCTTTAATTGGTGCATCTACCAACATCATTCTTAATCATCTTTCATACCTCATCATTTTATCACATACCAACTATCTCATCTACCCATGTTCTACCCAACATATTTGTAGATATAAAATACATATACAGTTTAACTCATTTAAAAACTATATAAAACATCTATTCCACACTCATCTCAAATAAACAACAATATATAAACACATAGCACGTATTTTATAACAAATACTTCATGTTTATGTGTTAGAAGAAAGTAACTACACACCCACACGTATAAACAGCAATATACTTAATACACTCGAACCATACTTGTATTATTATCGTGTTTATGAAAGGTAGTATACACTCACATGATTAGAAGATGATCAGACAGCACTACGGCTTGCAGAAGTAGTATCTCTCCGCAGATCTGGAAGATCTCTACAAAAATCGAACTTCTCGCGGATAGAGCTTTCGCTCGGGAATCGCACTTCTCGGGATCTTTGGGGCTTCGAAACTTGCTTCGGGACTCGGGAATATTACTGGGGCTTCGGGGTACTTCTGGCACGCAAATCAAGGTAAAACGGGAGAGAGAAGAGAGAAAGATAGCAAAGGAGTCGGCTGCCTTTGGATCCTATTTATAGAGGCTGGAACCTCGGAGTACGCGGGGCGTACGAGGGTACGCGGGGCGTACGCCTCGGATCGTCATGGCTTACATATCCGAAATACTCGAGTGCGAATGTCGACATACCTCGGTGTACGCGGGGCGTACTTCGGATGAGTCCGATGACTCGTCTTCGGATAATACCGGGATTTAATAATTAAATTTAATTATTAATTATTTAATAAACTTCGAAAATTCATATCTTCTTCATACGAACTCCGTTTTCGACTTTCTTTATATCCACGCGTAGGTGAGACTACGCTCTACAACTTTCGTTTAGACTTCGTCGGCTAATATTGACTTTATTTTTATTATTTATTTTTAGTAGGCCCGGACAGGACAACTTCGTTATAAATTCATAACTTCTTCGTTTGAAGTCCGTTCTCGCCTAACTTTTCATCGCTTCGATACCAACAACGAGATCTTCGATTCTCGTTTAGATTGTTTCGGCTAAAAACCGCTCGATCTCAAATCGAGTATTTCAGGCTGCATACCGCTAAGTCGAAACTTCAGAAAATCATAACTTCCTCATACGAAGTCAGATTTTGGCGTTCTATATATGTACGGAATCCTTGTAACATATACTACAACTTAGTTAAGATTATTCATTCTAAATAATCTTTCATCAAAAATTCATTTTTGACGCCTATCGTCTCTAAATTTACTAGCCCGGATCTACGGGCGTTACAATGGTGCTCAAGACGACAAAGAAGATTCAGCAGGTTCGGTGCAGGCTTCAGACTGCTCACAGTCGGCAGAAAAGTTATGCCGATAAGCATCGATCAGACCTGGAGTTCCAGGTTGGAGATATGGTCCTCCTGTAAGTGTCACCTTGGAAAGGCGTCATTCGATTCAGGAAGCGGGGCAAGTTGGGCCCAAGGTATATTGGACCGTTTAGGGTTGTAGCCCGGGTGGGCAAGGTGGCATATAGGCTGGATTTGCCAGCCAAAATTAGCCAGATCCACAGCACTTTCCATGTCTCTCGGTTGCGGAAGTGTTTGGTGGACGACTCAGTAGTAGTACCCTTGGAGGACATTTAGGTTGATGGCAGCCTGAATTACATCGAGCGGCCTGTAGCGATCCTCAACCGGAAGTCGAAGGATCTGAGGAATAAAAGGGGTGGAACTTGTGAAGGTGCAATGGCAGCACCGGAAGGGATCAGAGTGGACTTGGGAGCCGGTGGAAGAGATGATGGAGCACTACCCCGAGCTGTTTCAGGGACGAGCAGCAGACTTCGAGGACGAAGCCTAAAATAAGTAAGGGAGATTTGTAGCACCTGGTTCCTGGTACGTATTCCTTGTAATTTAATATTTCGTAAATAATGCATTTTGCTTTGGACTCGGTTAGTTGAAGGACCAACTCGTCGAGTATGAGCGGGACGAGACGCAGGGTCTAAGCTTTGGACTCGGCGAGTAGGCCCTGTTTGGTCAAAAACCCTAACCCGGGTGTTTGCACCCTATTTAAACACTCTAACTTGGCCTCCCTTGTCCCTAACACTTCCAGAAGAGCTGTAGAGCAAAACCCTGTCCCCTTTTTGTCCTTCTGAGTGATTTTGGCCTTGTGAAGGAAGTTTGAAGCTTAGGAGAAGAAGAAGGAGGTGGAAGAGTGCAAGGAGGGGAAGTAGATCCGACATCTACCCTGCAAGAGGCTTCCATTCAGGTAGAAAAGTTCCAACCTTGATCACTAGTTCATTAGATCCCCTTTTGTCCCTAATTGGTGGTTTTCAAGCCCTAAAACACCAAACTCCATGTGTTGTGCTCTATGATCCGAAAGGACTTCAGATCTAGACCTTATGGACATATTAGAAGTATAAAGTCTTTGTGGTTGAAGTGATTGAGGTCCCTATTAAGTGCATGACCTCATGAAGGGCTTGGATTTGCCTTTTGGAGCTTATAGGGCCATGCATGCACGTAAAGTTTGCAACTTTACGTGATAAGCATGCCCTAGGAACATAGATCTATGGTTTGGAAGCGTTGCATGTCTCACATTTGGTCTGTTTGGGAAGCGGGTCGAAGGGACTCGGCGAGTCCCAAAGTGGAACTTGGCGAGTTCTATGAAGATGGTCTTAGACTCGGCGAGTTGGATGAACAACTCGGCAAGTCCTATGAAGATTGCCTGGAACTCGACGAGTTGTTCTTCAAACTCGGCGAGTCATATGAACTGTTACTGAGTAAGAGGGGTTTAGGTGTTGAAGGTCCAACCCTTCGTATCTGCTCACGGAATTAGCAATTTATCATGTAGCAATAGTCCCAGAAACCCTAATCCTCATAAAGGATGCTCTGGTGAGGATTTGGAAGCGAGGAGGAGATCTGCTCGTGGGGACTCGCGAGTTGTTCTTGGACTCGACAAGTCGGATCACGAGTCGGTCCAATCGTCCCAAGTAGTAAGTTATGGGTGACTCAGCGAGTGGGGTGGGACTTGATGAGTTAGTACTGGGTTAATAGGAGAGGGACTCGACGAGTCTGTGCCATGAATCGGCGAGTCCAGTCAACTGGAAGTTGACTTTGACCAAGGAGTTGACCTTGGACCATGGGTAGGTCAGTTGGTGTGCACAGAAGTACCCACTAATTTTAATATTTATAACCTAACAAACTTAGACTAACTATGCACTTATAGGCAGTGTACCTAGTCAGATTACAGTATAGCTTGGGTAAGTCGGGTCTCGATCACAGGGAAAGGTGGTGAATTAATTTAAAATATTTGATTATAGGTTACAGGACAGACGAAAGGAATAAAGAAATGGTTATTGAATCTCAAACGAACAATTAATGAACAATTCTCGATAAACTAACAGGAAAGCAAATCTCTTCAGGTACTTTGGTTTAGATAAATTACACCTTAAAAGCATAGACAATTTCATACACAAATTCATTTATTCATTTTCACCGATTCCTAAAATGATTAGATTCGCGTTCACTATAACTAATCCTTTAGAAAACAAGTCGATTCAAACAGTGATCAGTTGATTAAACTAACATGTTTCCTAGTGTTCAGTTCATATCAAGCAAGACTTGTAATAATAGTTAATCAAATTGGTCGTTCAATTAACCTCTTGTTGATGGTCATCAAACAAGGCTCACACGTTAATTTATTTATTCCCAAGGTAATCCTAGTTTCGCATTCGCTATTTCTAGACTTATAATCTTGATGGTCATCAAAGTCATAAGACACAAGTAATCAAGCAGATGTTCATACAACTCAATTTACTTGACAATTAACAGCAAATAATTATCATTAACACATAAGGATCTTTTAACAAGCTTGGCAAGATAAATTAAACATAAACAAATAATCCAATATAGCAATTAATCCAATAATCAAGGTTTTATTTAATCATAAACTCAAAGTAAAAGGTTTTTTTACACCTAAATCAGAAACTAAACACATAATAGTATCACAATGGAATACTAAACATGGTCACGTTAACAACCCATATGATTACCGACATGTATCCGCTCTCCAATCCTTCTGATCTCTGCTCCCATTAGCTTAACGGTCTTCCGACCTCCTTCTAGACCCTCAAAACGACTTAACAGAAGTTCATTATCGACTAAATTAGGCTAGAAGGAGAATCCCCCCTCTGGTTAGCTGATAATCGCTTTTTATAACCCTTGGAACCGACTCACGTACGCTGGGCGTACTTAGAATTTTGTCGCGAAGAGGTTATCCAGATGCAAGCCGTTACGCTGGGTGTAGCCATATACTACGCTGGGCGTAACCCTTGTTTTTCCATTACGATAAGCGTTCTAGTCAATTACGATAGGCGTAATCGGCTCCTCCAGCATTTTTCTTTCTTTTAGCTTCTAAGCCCTAATTCTGCTCCAGTCTTTTCTTTTGTGCTCTATCGACAACGCATAGCTGCAAATCATAATTCAAAGCATTATAAGTACTTTTAGTTCTAAAAGAGAATAATAAAGGCTAAAATATTAAGATATAATGTATAAAAATATATATAAAACTACACATATCAAAATACCCCACACTTAGCATTTTTTTGCCCCCAAGCAAACTTTTATTTTACCAATATCGCACTCAACAATCCATTTTGAACTCAGCCAATATGTCAAGACCGCAACACATGCCTTTGTGTCTAAATTTTTTTCCTAACGAACGCCCCATACTCTAAATACTCACAATCCTCATAAACACTCGCCCACTTTTTCCGAACAATGCTCATTTTATGCATCCCTCCGAATCCATCCGCAGAAAACCTCCTAACCTCAAGGTATTTTTGGTTGAGCAACCCAAGCATACATAATCTAGACAATTACAATTTATGATACCAATATGGAGCTCTTTTGGAATTCTTCGCTTCCTTGATAATTTGATCTTTGATTTCTTTGAATTCACCACCTTGTTTGATTTGATTTCTGGTATCTTCAACTTTTTAAATCTTCGGAATTTTGATCTTTTGATCTTTAATTTAGTTTTGATGCTCCAAAAATTCTTCAAACTTTTTCTTGTAATTCTCTCTATTTTTTTAACATGTAGCTCACTTTTTTTTTCACTCAAAACCCTACATGCTTAAGCAGGGGTGCTCAACTTCAACCTTTATTGGCTAAAGATAATAATTTTCCTGGATACATTTCTGGTACACTATGCTAAACATATTGCATCCTTCAAACTAAGCGAGGTCATGTTTTTGTCCCATGATTTCACTAGAATAAGGAGGCCACAAATGCACTAGAACGTATATAGGCTCAACTAAACATTTCAGTTCTCATCAGATCATCTCATAATATTAGCAAATTTTTTAAATTATCACTAGATTTTTCTAAATTAAACTATTATTTCAAGTTTTTAAATTTTTAAATTTCCCTAAATCTAGCAATTTTCAAACTATTATTTCATTTTTTGATTTACTTTTATCGATCCCCTACCCCACACTTATCAAATACAATGCCCTCATTGTATGCATAAAACTAATTAAGCACATAAAAAGGGAGAAAAAGGAACAGACTCCCGTGGGGTAGTTGTGGCGAGATCGAATGGGGCCGCTACAAGTTGCTCTAAACATTGTTGAAAGACAGAAAACTAGAACTGCTGCTTCTAAATTCGCCGATAAATAAAATCAAGAATGTCGACTTTGAAAATGTGGTGCAAAATATTGCAAACAAATGCAATGTATAGTAACCATGACGTGGGAAAGTGTCGACCACGTCGACTCGTCAAGAATGACAGCCTCTTCTCGCGATGAAAACTCCCCCACAACATAGGAAAGTGTCAACCATGTCGTGGCAGCCGGGATGATACTTCTACCCCGCGTCAAAATAAAACTCTATGGTGTGGGAACAGCTCATCCATACCATAAGAGTTAAAAATAAAATGCAACTCTTCTAAATAATCGCTCACGAAATCAATATGCACCCCACACTTATGACAAATCGTGGGTCTTGACTATAATCTTTGAACTCTCACACGGCTCTTTCTAGCAACAGTCGGACCTAGCTGCTGAACTTACTGCCAGCTTTCTAAGCGCGAAAATTCTGCAAAGATCTAAACAACCACAGAGCATCAACATGGAAAACAAAAGTAAAACACCCTAAATTAAACTTAATTACATACCGAATAAAAATACTAATACTAAGCAACACAAAAATAAACTAACAATAACACAAAAAAAAAGGATAACTAAATCACTCGTCATCCCCGTCATCATGATGTTGTGTCCCAGATATACCGGCTCCATCAGGTCGTGACTGGAATGGTGGAGGGAAAGGAACCGAGTACTGAAACCCCTGGTGGGCAAAGAATGCGGTCAACGCATCCCCATACCACTGTTGTTGTCTCTCCACGTTTGCAACACGCTCACCCAGGCTCTGAAATCTCTCGTCCATGCGCTTAGCCAGATAACGTATATCAATCTCCGGCTCAGGTCCCTGCTGCGCTCATCGAGGAGCAGGTCTACGCCGCTGGGCTCGTCGCGGCTGTGGCTCGACTGCACCCTCCTCGTCCGCCACGTCATCTGGTCGTACCCGCAAGACACCATCCTCGCCCCGCTCAAGTACACGCATCGACTCCAATAAATGAAGGCTCATCGGCCTCATATCATGAAACACCATCGATCTCGTAATCTCACACGTCAACAACTGATAAGATCGAGCTAATCGCATGACAAAATGCCCCCCGCAAATCGGGCTATCCTCCCGAAGCCCCCTGGCCCTCCTACCCAAATATGCGGCTAAAGCAATTGGAAGGTTCAGGTGCCTCCCTGGAGTAACAAGTGCCCATAAGAAATACAATTCTGTAGACGACACTCTCTCACTATTCTTATGGTGCGTGAGAGATATGGAAATCAGACGGTGCAACAATTTGTATGTGGTAGACCAAATCATCCTCCCCTGTGTAGTAGATGGTGTGTACACTCCCCCTGTAATCTCGGCCCAAAAAGTGTTTTCATTATAGTCATATGGCCGGCCTGTGAGACAATCAGCAAGGAATGCCGGGAAGTGGACACTCCTCGTCTCGTTTGCTGTATATATCCCAACTCGAGAGGCAAGCTCAATCACACTGCACTCCCGACTCACACCACCCAATCTGAAGGAAAAGGTTGTCCTATCATCGAGTGTCTTCCTAGGGTCATAGGAAACTGTAGCATAAAACTCCAGCAAAAATTCCCGATACACAGGCTCCTGAATCCTAAACAGTCTTGCCCATCCCTGACATACGAACAAATGCACTCCACTCGCATCCGAGTGTGTGCGTCCGAGTGCGTGTATTGCAAAAAATCCTGGATCAGTGTAGCAAGTCCAGTCTGGGTCGCCAATTCCCAGTCAAATGAAGGTGCTATGTCGATCTCCTTAGTGAGCAGCAGACTCAGATTGTTGACATATCGGGCCCGAGTTGCATTGTTTAGAGTTTGCAGTAATTGTAAGAAATGGTGATCAGTCACGTCCTCAGGTGGGTTGGTCCTTTGAGTTCTTCGGGCCATAATCTGCACAAATAACCACCAAACACCAAAACCAAATAAAATAATTCCAGCATTAACAGATTTAGACTGAAAAACATAAAATAATGGTGTTGGGTAAGACTGTACGTTAGGCGTACATCCAGCATACGCTGGGCGTACATCCAGAGGCTCGAAACTGTCCCCCTGTTGTTCGTTCAGAAATCGTAACCCATAACAATGTACAAAAACACATAGTAGTAAACAAAGTTTGTTTAAACATGGGGGGTCGTAATAATCGCAATCTAGGGCAGTAAATTAGGGGGGGTCGAACCTAATTCAAGAAGTCCCAAGGTTAATACACGAGTGTAAGGTCAAATTAAGTCCCAAGGTTTAGTCAAAGGACCGAAATTGGCCTTATTAAGACACAAACAAACTCATATTCGTGTGAAATCGACCCTAATTCAAGAAGTGCATAAACCCTAGATTTTGCTTTAGGCTTAATACCTCTATCTTCATGAAAATAATCCCAAATCAAAGCAATAGGGTATCCGAATAACATACCTTTGTGTCGATTCTACAAGAAAAGAAGCAAAATCGAAGATCTTGTGGGGAGATTCGACCGTCTCAGTTTGTGCGGCGAAGGAAAAATGTGAAAGAATAACAATAAGTCAAAGGGTAAAAAGATATAACTTGTCGCCGATTTACGTTGGGCGTAAATTCACATGTACGCGGGGGGTGCCTCCAATTCCGAGAAGAAGTCATCCGCGATCAGAGGTTGTGTACGCTTGGCGTAAATTCAATTACGCTGGGCGTAATTTAACTGGAATATTTTCATTTTCGTTATTTGAAATTCCTTTTTCCATTTAATAAATTTGGGAACTTCTATAAAAAATATTTAATTGCTTCAACAACAACCATGACTTTCCAACGAGTGACATGTTTAAAAAAAATGAGACATCGTGATCACTTGTTTTTGTCGAGGTCAAACAACAATGGTTGATTAAAACCCTTGCACGCAAGAATTGGTTTGTGAAAACAACCACTTTCGGGACCCGTTAGAATATTTCCTTTGTGTTTCTTTGCACCTTTAACTAGAAGTAGAACAAGAAGTGACCTAACTAGTCAAGAACAGTAAGAGCGCGGTCTTCTACTTAACCACCACAATACGCCTTGCTATACTACGCCGCATGGATTGAGTTGGACAAATCAACAAAGTAGTAGGCTAAGCAGGTCAAGAATTCCCTAATCGCTTGCATTCTCGAAACCCATGCAAAGAGTAAAACCAAGCAATGTGTATGATCCCAAATTCCTGCAAATAACAACAAGAACCTTCCCGACAAGTCAAATGATATCATCGAAAATAAACCTAAAAATAAAAACTAACTAAACTAAAAACAAATAACGAATAATCAAATAAACTAAATTAATTACAAGCCGTTCCCTGGCAACGGCGCCAAAAACTTGGTGTGCACGGAAGTACCCACTAATTTTAATATTTATAACCTAACAAACTTATACTAACTATGCACTTATAGGCAGTGTACCTAGTCGGATTACAGTATAGCTTAGGTAAGTCGGGTGTCGATCACAGGAAACGATGGTAAATTAATTTAAAATATTTGATTATAGGTTACAGGACACACGAAAGGAATAAAGAAATGGTTATTGAATCTCAAACGAACAATTAATTAACAATTCTCGATAAACTAACAGGAAAGCAAATCTCTTCAGGTACTTTGGTTTAGATAAATTACACCTTAAAAGCATAGACAATTGCATACACAAATTCATTTATTCATTTTCACCGATTCCTAAAATGATTAGATTCGCGTTCACTATAACTAATCCTTTAGTAAACAAGTCAATTCAAACAGTGATTAGTTGATTAAACTAACATGTTTCCTAGTGTTCAGTTCGTATCAAGCAAGACTTGTAATAATAGTTAATCAAATTGGTCGTTCAATTAACCTCTTGTTGATGGTCATCAAACAAGGCTCACACGTTAATTTATTTATTCCCAAGTTAATCCTAGTTTCGCATTCGCTATTTCTAGACTTATAATCTTGATGGTCATCAAAGTCATAAGACACAAGTAATCAAGCAGATGTTTATACAACTCAATTTACTTGACAATTAACAGAAAATAATTATCATTAACACATAAGGATCTTTTAACAATCTTGGCAAGATAAATTAAACATAAACAAATAATCCAATATAGCAATTAATCCAATAATCAAGGTTTTATTTAATCATAAACTCAAAGTAAAAGGTTTTTTTACACCTAAATCAGAAACTAAACACATAATAGTATCACAATGGAATGCTAAACATGGTCACGTTAACAACCCATATGATTACCGACATGTATCCACTCCCCAATCCTTCCGATCTCCGCTCCATTAGCTTAACGGCCTTCCGGCCTCCTTCTAGACCCTCAAAACGACTTAACAGAAGTTAATTATCGACTAAATTAGGCTAGAAGGAGAATCCCCCTCTCTGGTTAGCTGATAATCGCTTTTTATAACCCTTGGAACCGACTCACGTACGCTGGGCGTAAGTCGGATTACGCTGGGATACTTAGAATTTGGTCGCGAAGAGGTTATCCGGATGCAAGCCGTTACGCTGGGCGTAACCATATACTACGTTGGGCGTAACCCTTGTTTTGCCATTATGCTAAGCGTTCTAGTCAATTACGTTGGGCGTAATCGGCTCCTCTAGCATTTTTCTTTCTTTTAGCTTCTAAGCCCTAATTCCGCTCCAGTCTTTTCTTTTGTGCTCTATCGACAACGCATAGCTGCAAGTCATAATTCAAAGCATTATAAGTACTTTTAGTTCTAAAAGAGAATAATAAAGGCTAAAATATTAAGATATGATGTATAAATATATATATATATATATATATATATATATATATATATATATATATATATATATATATATATATATATAACTACACATATCATCAATCATTTGACCTAAGGGTATTTATGAGTGACTAATCTATGTTTATGGATTTATAGCCGGAGGATTACCAGTGCAGCAGTCAGACGTCTAGCAAGCAAACTTTCAGCAACTACTTTTCGAGGTTAGTTTCCTTCCAGTAGGAACGGTTCTAAGGCACCAAGGCTGGCCCGTATAGACGATAGGATAGTATCAGAGTGTGGGCAGAGCCCGTATCTCATAGTTGAGTTTGATGATAATATATGCTAGTGTGGTAGAATTGTTTATACTCGTTGTCTGTGTGATACTTGTATGTTATGGTTTATTAGTTGAGTGTGGGCGAGGCCCGTATCTCTCAGATAGCAGAGTGTGGGCGAGGCCCGTATCTCCCAGATAGCGAAGTGTGGGTGAGGCCCGTATCTCCATGAGTGTGGGCAAGGCCCGTATCTCCTAGCTTTTCATTATATGATTGTATGGTATGCGGTATTATGGGGGAACTCACTAAACTTCGTGCTTACAGTTTACAGTTTTGGTTTCAGGTGCCTCTTCAGTGAAGGGGAAGGAGCTGGCGCAGTAGCGGCACATCATACACACACATATTGGTTTTCCGCATTATGAGGGATTGTACTCTGACAATATTATTATTTTCATGTTTTGGGATTTCAGACACGAGATATGTTTTATGAATTAATATGATCGGATGATATTTTACTAAAACGTTTTACAAACCACTTAATTTAAATAAAAATTTTGGGCGTGAAAATTGGGTCGTTACACAAAACTCAAGCAATCTCTAAGTACCACTTTGATGTAATTAACTTAAATACGTGGTTGATTTTTATGTTTATAAAATCTATCTCTTTCATTCGGAGTCGGATTTTTACGAATCTTATATCTTGGGATCACGTTAATGAGTACTTTCCAAATACGTCAACCAACTTTGAAGACGGTACAACCTTTTGGACGCTTATTTTTAAGCCTAACTGTCGATTTAACAACAATTGTAACGGCACATTTGATTCTTATTATCTCATAAATCAAATATTACAATCTTAAGCTATTACATCTATTATTCCTAGTGATGGAATCCTCTCGGTTGTCACAAAAGACTACCATCATATTAGCTTAATTGGTGTAATTTATAATACTATAGCTAAAACCTTAGCTAATCGTCTAGCTAAAATGGTTGGGTTGGTGGTGGGCATGCATTGAACAAATCTTCTTTTGTTAAGGAACGACAAATCCAAATGGACCTTTTTTATAAAACGAGATGGTTTCTTGGTGTATGAAGATAAAGAAGACAGTCATGGTTCTTAAAGTTGATTTTGAGAAAGTCTATGACTTGGTGTCTTGGAGTTTTCTCTTGAAGACAATGTAATTCATAGGATTTGGTGTGGATAAGGTGGATTAATGATTTCTTAGTTTCTTCCTCGGTTTCGATTTTGATTAATGGTAACCCTACATGTGAGTTCAAATTGGAGAGAGGCTTATGTCAAGAAGACCTGTTATCACCTTTTCTTTTTCTTTCAGTCATGGAAGCGCTAAATGTTGTTATGTTTGATGTGATGGAGGCAACTCTTTTTTCTCCTATTGATATAGGTGAAAAATGTTCAGTTGTCTCATTGATTATATGTGGATGATGTCATATTCATCGGTAAGTGGTCGATCCGCAATACAAAGAATTTGATCCTCGTTTTGATGTACTTTCAAGAAGCGACAGGTATACAAATGCACAAATCAAAAATATATGGCATGGATGTCTAATTCTTATGTTCAAAATATGGCTTCCATAGTGGGATGTGAAGCTGACTATTTCTCTTTCATTTATCTAGGTGTTCTGATGGGGAGTAATATGGTGAAAACTAGTAGTTGGGATCCTATCTTGGATAAATTCAAAAAGAAGTTAATTAGTTATAAGGTCAAATTACTCTCTATTAGGGGTAAATATACCTTAATTAGATCAGTGCTTGGATTATTGGGAACATATTACATGTCTTTTTTCAAAAGACCAAAGAAAGTGTTGAATGTTGGAGGCTTCTACATCTAACTCTTTTTTTTTTTGGGGGGGGGGGGGGGGGGAGGGGGAGTGTGAGATGAGAAAAAAAATAACTTGGGAGAAATGGAATGCAGTTTTGGCTTCTAAAGATAAGGTTGGTCTTGGTATTGGTTCTTTAACAACTATCAATCAAGCTCTTCTTTTGAAATGTCGTTGGAGGCTTATTTCAAATCCTAATGCTCTTTGAGTTAATGTTGTGAAGTCGATTCATGGAGAGGATTGAGGTTTCAATGAGGGCATAAATCATATTAGTTTTAAAGGGGTGTGGCATTCTATCATCGAATTGACTATTAGTTTACATGATACATAGATTATTCTTGTCTATTCCCTAAAAAAGGTGGTTGGAGATAGAAAAAACACTAAATTTTGGAATGAGAATTAGATAGGGAAAGAGAAGTTTAAGAATATGTTTCCTAGGCATGCAGCCTTGGAAACGGATGTTGAATGTGCCATTGCAGATAGATGGCAAGATAACGATTGGAAATGGAGATAGAGATTAGCGATACATGGAGGGACAAAATCGTCTCAACTCAAGGATTTGACGGATATATTGGCTCAAATTCATCTTTTTACTGATTCAGACAAATAGAATTAGCAGTTCCACAATAATGTTGGGTTCGTTGTTAGAGACATTCGTTGGCTATTGATGATCTAGTACTTCCTTCATCGCCTTTCAAAACTCCTTAGAATAAGTTTCTTCCTTTAAAAGTTAATATTTTTCATTGGAGAGCCACGTAAATAAGTTTCCTACCAATAATAATCTCATCAATCAGGGTGTTGATATTTTGTCTCTTTTTCCCGATTTATCATGACTAGAGTGAAGACATTTGTCATGTTTTGTTCGATTGTGAAGTAGCATCTCGTGTTTTTTTAAGTTAAGTCGTTGGTACGATATTAACTTCGCGGTTCTTCTTTTGGTTCATAATCTTCCTAGTTTTTTTAATTCCTTACATGTTTCAGTTACTTGCAAAAGTCTAATTGATGTTATTGTGGTTACGGCTTAGTGGTGCCTTTGGTGCTGCAGAAACAAGTGTGTGTTTGAAAGAGTTAATGCTAGACGGGATAAACTATTTGATGATATTGTTTCTTTTTCTTTTACTTTGATAGCTCATAGAAAGCATAAGTTCAGGGGTGGTTCTAACTAGATGCCCGGTATCGCACCGGCAACACCTAGCTTTCGCATACGTAGTGGAAAAATTTTCGATTTTTTTAAATTTTTACATGTTGTGCCACTAAGTAAAAAAATCGTGCAACTATTAAAAAATTTTGTGCGAAAACATAAAAAAATGTCACTCTATCGGGGAAAAAGTAGCTCAATGTTTTAATTCATTATTGTTTATTAATTCATTAATTAAACTAATAGCCCAAAGCTCCAAATAAAACATTAATCGGACAAAATAGCCCAATTCTAATTCATTACTTGTATTTTCATCTAGAAGAAAGGGAGAAAAATAAAAATAATTAAATAAAAACACAAACGATGCAATCCAGTTTTTCCTTCTGTCCATTGTTCGGCACTTGCACTTCCTGACTTCGGTTGTTCCTTCGTTCGTGTTTCTGACTTTCTTCCCCCTTAAACGAGAAATCGACCATGCCACAAAGATAAAGGTGTAAAGATTGCGAATTTTACTTTCTTTATTACCAAAATCGACTTCATCAAGCCTTAGAATGAAGCAAGTAAGTTTTACCAATTCATTTAGGTATTCGAAAGTGATATGTTTTTTTTTTGAAGTTCTTGATTGACTTGGGTGAAATTGATATGTTTTATTGAAGTTATTCTTTGATTAGGTGAAATTTATATGTTTTATTGAATTTATTGTTTGATTAGGTGAAATTTCTATGTTTTATTGAATTTATTGTTTGATTAGGTGAAATTTCTATGTTTTATTGAATTTATTGTTTGATTAGGTGAAATTTCTATCTTTTATTGAAGTTATTGTTTGATTATGTGTAATTGTTATATTTTTATAGGTTAAACTAAGTGGTTTGACCAAGACCTAATCCTAATGAAAGTGGTGAAGAATGTTCCAAAACACTAATCACCAATCAATCAATCCCTTCCGTTTCTAATTCTAATGCAACTCCACAAACACCAATTACCAATCAATTAATCCCTTCGGTTTCTAATGTAACTCTACAAACACCACGCTCTAATGAACCTAATGATAATGTTGACTTGAAAGATCTTCCAAAGGCCCCAATGCATAGGCCAAAGATTACAAGTTACAAATCAAATATAAGAGATGATGTAAGAAGAGCGTATTTGCTTCAAGGACCTTGTCAAATAAGGGACATAAATTTACAAAAAAGAAAATAGGTGATAGATTTAGAAGATTCTTTCCTTCATGGTTTGATGATTTTGATTGGTTGGAATATAGTATGAAAATAAATAAAGCATATTGTTTATATTGTTATGTGTGTGGAGACCTCATGAATCAAAGGGGAGTGAGAGATGCATTTGTTTCCCAATGTTTTAATACTTGGAATAAAAAAGATGCATTTCGGACTCATGTGGGTGGTGTTGATAGTTTTCACAACAAAGCAAGAGAAAGGTGTGAATTTTTAATGAGAGAAAAACAAACTATTAATGTAGTCTTGAGGAGGAAAACCGAAGCGGATAACCATAAATATAAAGCTCGATTACCTGTTTCTATTATTATTTTTAGACTTTTATTGAAAACCATTTTACCGTTTCGTGGTCATGACGAGTCAGTTAACTCGGAAAATAGTGGTCGTGGTTGTGGTTGTGGCTTTATCAAAGAAGCATGATGGTGTTAGTGACTTTTTTAAAGCAAATTTCGTTGGTGGTTAATATTGTTTGTGCCTCGTGTAAAAGAAAAGACTTATTATGGGAACAAGCAAGAGAAAGGGTGCAAAAAGGCTTGTGTGGTGGTGAACTTGAAATTGGAAGAGGGTTAAATCAAGATACTACAATTGTTCCGGCGAGAGATACAAGATCGGGTTCACATTTCAACACACTCACAAGTTTGATGAAGTTGTTTGAGGATGTTCTTGTAGTTTTAGATTTTGTGAAAAGTGAGGGAGGGTCATTCAAAAACCGTCAACAAGTGTTCGGAATCTTAGCATATTTTAAATCATGAGTTTGTGTTTTACTTACATATGATGTATGACATTTTAAGCCTCACAGGTACATTGTCAAAGCAATTTCAAAGAAAAGATCTAGACATTTTAGAAGTGGCTTCGATGGTTATAAGGACAATGGAGGCATTGCAATATTTCAGAAACACAAGGTTTGCTAGCATTTTGCCAAAGATATCTTTTTTTTGTAAAACACACAAAATTGATACTTTGGATATGGAAGAGTTGTATATTGGTGCAAGAAACCGTAAGACTACAAAGACTAATATATATCATTTTGAGGTTGAAATTTTCAACACGGTGGTAGATATGCAACTTACAGAATATCGGGATCGATTTAGTGAAACAAGCACCTAGTTACTAGAATACATGGGTGATTTGAGCCCTTGTGATTCATTTTCACAATTTGACAAATCAAAGTTGTTGAAGTTGGGTAAGTTGTACAAGTATAACTTTGATGATTCGGATATGATAGACCTTTAAGGACAACTTGAGATATTTTATCACTCTTGCATCAAAGATAATCGCTTCATTAGCTTGAAAGGAATTTTTGAACTTTCTCATTTGATGGTTAGTATGGGGAAGCATCGGTCTTATCCTTTGGTTTATAAGCTTTTAAATTTGGCTTTGATATTACCTATAGCTACCGCAAGTGTAGAAAGATGTCTTTCGAAGATGAAGCTCTTGATGACCGACTTGCGCAACAAAATCGGTGATGACTTTTTGAATGGAGCATTGTTTTGCAATGTTGAGACCGAAGCACTTGCGAAAGTTGAAAATTAAAAAGTAGTGGAGCGGTTTCAGAAGATGTATGCACGAAGAGGACAAATTTAAATTGTAATAGATCGTTGTTATATTATGTTTTACCAGAAAAAAAAATATGTATTAGACGTAATAAATTATTTTACTTTTTATATTATATTTGACCAGAAAAAAAATTATGCAACCCCTAATATTAATTCCTACGTCCGCCCCTGCATAAGTTCCATCATAATTTGAACAATTGGCATAGAAGCCATTTCCTTATTCTCTGATGTAACTGTTACCTTTTTGTTCTAACTCCTTACTAGTAACCTCTTAATGAATTCATTTGTTCTTAAAAAAAATGTTTGTTGTTTGTTGTTGATACGACAATTGTTTTTTTATATATTAGATTAAAAAAATATTTGTTGTTTGTTGTTGACATGAGAATTGACTTTTTATATATTAGATTTGACGGATTAACAACTTTATAGAATAGTTTTAGCTTATTGTATGATTCAAAGAAAAAATGAATTTATTGGATGATATTGAACTTAGAAAAAAAATTGTACTAATTTTTTAAAATAATTTTATCATAATAACACATTAAATGTTTGTTTTTGTAACTCAACTTGTTGCAAATGTGGTTATGTCTCTCGTGGAAATTTTAAAGTTCGTTAAAAAAGAATAGTGTTATCCAAATGCTTTGGTTGAATATCGAGTCTTGTTAACTCTACTTCTTGTTATTGTTACTGTAGCATAAGCGGAAAAAAGTTTTTCAAAATCTAAATTATTAAAAAACTATTTGAGATCATCAATGTCACCAGAAATATTAAATGATTTGCTCATGTTCTGTATCGAGAAATATATGTCGGACAATATTGACATTGGTACTATTATTAATGATGTTTTTAAAGAAAAAAACTCATAAATATAAATTTTAATTTATCTTTTTCTAGGGCCTTAATTATGCTTTTGTCTCATATTTAAAATTAGCTTGTTCATCCTTGTTGCATAACTAATGGTTTGTCCTTTTGTTACATGACCTTATCTTTGGATTGGATTAACTTTAAATTTTTCACCTTAAATTAATTAATTAACGAAAGATTAAATATTCTTCTACTTTTTGTTTCTATTTATCTTCTTACTTATATAAAATAACGATACGTGGAATCTACTAATTCTCTCTGTAATCATCTATCTTGATTTTAACACTTGTCTTGATCTAGTGAGTAGAAACATGTTTGATTTCTCTTAATTAATTAACTTTAATTTTAGTTCATCTTGGTTTTATAACATCTTCTACTAGACTCTTGTATGATGAGTTAAGTTATCATCGTAAAATTTTTTTGATATTCTTTAATCGTTTAGGATGACTGTAACTTCAATAATTAAACTCGTTACAGTAGTTAGTTGGGTAATTTGTTTTTTAACAATTGAATATTTTATTAAAAAAATTAGCAAAGAGCTAACACATAATTACAAAGGAATGAAAAGAATCGGGTTTAAAAACCACACAATCTGACTGATAGAAAGCTTCTTATTTCTAATAACAAACAAATTGTTGGAGTAATTAATCAAACTATCAATCAACATACTCATTTTCATCTTTGACCACTAAAAATAATATCATTCCTAAAATTTCAAAGCAACCACCACATAATCATGACAATTGCTTTCACTGCACTTTTCTTAACAGATAAACAAAGAGAATCGACTCAGCCGACCATATCTTCAATTTCTGTTAATTTAGGAATAGAAACATCGCACAACCTTCCAACAAACGTCCAAAGGTTACCATCCACTTCACACTGAATGAAAAGATGAAAGATTTTTCCATATCAGCATTGCAAATAGAACAAATCATAGAAGGGACATTTGCACCTTTGTCAACCAATTTCATACGAGCTGGCAACTTGTTTAAACGACATCTCAAAAAAAATTACTTTACGAGGGACATTTATTCCATCTAGTAAAGCGAGAACCATCCTGAAGAGAGATATCATCAATGAATCTATGGCCTCCGACACGACAAGCTCAATAGAACCGCCAACATCCCACACCCACTTATCTCTTCAATCCAAAAACACAAACCAAAAAATAAGGGTCTTCAATTCTTACATAATTGTAAAAACGGTATCATCCACGCCATTAGGCGAGACCAGTTCCAATTCCAATCAACCACATTCCATCTTTGATTAATACAACAATCTTTATCAGTCTCCAATCTAAAAGTCTAGGAAACCGAACCATCAAAGGAATATCACCAATCCACTGGTCTTTCCAAAAAAATCTCATTCTATTACCAACTTTTCGGATAATAGCATCCCTTGAGGTTAATCCAGTGTCATGAAGTTGATTGACAGTACCATTTATCAAATGTCAAGCACCTTTTTTAAGAACCAGACCAACACTCCAACTGACACCACCCTATCTCCCATGCAAAGACTTTAATACTTTGACCCATTCGAATCACAATCAACCAAAAAACACCATTTCAATTTAAGTAACAACAGCTTTGTTAAAAGCTTCCAACGTCCAAATCACCTTCTTGTTTATTGAGTAAAATAATATCCCATTTAACCCAATGCAATTTACGACTTCGTCATCTCCCTAGAAATAACATGCTCTAACATTTTCAAGATGTTTGTTTACCACACTTAGGCATGCGGAAAAGAGACATTTAAAAGATTCCTAAAAACACCCAATACCGACTTCAATAACATAGCACGATCCCCTATGGAAAGCAACCAAATCTGCTAAGAAACAAGTTTCTTTTAAAACTTATCTATAATGACATTCCAAGCGTTACCAACCAGGAACCCAAGTAAGTAAAAAGTAATTTCGCACTTTTACAACCTGCTTCATGAGATACACTAATCCCAAAAATATTACATTTGTGGAGATTTGTGGAGATTAATCTGGGTAATTTTCAGAACCTAAATAGACCTATAAATAGGCTTTTCCTTGGAGGGAACCTAATTGGATTGTTTGATCTTTAGATTGTGTTTGGGCCGGGTCCAGAGCAGTCAACTATAAGGTCGAACATAGTCATGGACATATCTTTACTAGTTTTTTTTTTCCTATTTCTCTCCCGTTCAATAAAGTTTAACTGATTTATGTTGACAACTTGTTCCTTTTTCGTAACTACTTAGCAACATTTTATACAAAAAAAAAAAAAAAAAAAAAAAAGAGTTAAGGCAAGGCATTTTTTTGCTGTTGTAGAGTATTCGTAGTTAAAATTTGATGTACTTGGCGTCTCTTTTACTCCTCATGTCCTATTTAGCCAAGGTATCGTCCTTGATTTAATTCCTCCCAAATGTAATGATTATCCTTTAATTTTGACCAGGATTCTAAATGCTGATTTGTTGGATGATTTGACCCTCTAATGTTATTGAGGTTGATTAACAAACTGGAAGACAAATTCAAATGAAGTACCAGTTTTTCTTTCTAGAAATTATCCTAAAATGTAGTATCAATAATAAGCGAAACATATTCCAAAGAGGTTTTCAGCATATCACAATATCCCAACCAAATAGTAAAACAAGATCCGGGTTTAAAGGAATTACAAACAAGTGTTATTTTATGAATTTAATAAACAAGGATAATAATAATAATAATAATAGTTTAAAGATATTGAGACCCTGTGTGGATTGTTGTAGAGGTGTCATCGTGATGGGAAACAAGTGAAGTTATGGGATCACTAGAAAACCAGTTTAAGCCAAGAAGAGAATCTGGCCTCAAACAGCTGACGTCATTCCAGATGTCATCAGATTCACCTGCTTCCTGCTTAACTTTACACCACCAAAAACACACAATTATTCTTTCTTTCTTTCTTTCTTTTTTTATCATTATTAGTATTAACAATCAATTATTAGTAAATAAAAAAAGGAAAAGGAAAAAAGAAAAGAAGATGTCACCTGAAGTAGCCTCAACTGAAAGATGTTCATCCATTGAGGTTCCACTGATTGGAGTATATTCACTAAACACTGATGCAGCTGAATAAGTCAATGGGGAACCATAACAATCCGAAACCAAATTCTGATCATCAACATTGTTGAGATCATTCTTGGTTTTCGAGATTTTTAAGGTTTCTGATTCATGGAGCACAGCTTCTAACAGACCACTGTTCCTACGTGAGTGGGAATCAGATTCCGACCACTCAATTTCAAAGGAAGAACAAGAAGAAGAAGAAGGTGGTGCACCATGAAAATATTGGAGTGAAGGGAGCTCATTCTTCATTGCCCATAAATTAGGCTCAAAAGATGAACAATTGTTGCCATTTATAAAGGCATGGCTACCTGTGCATGTATTATATAAGTAAGATGATGATGATGGGGTCAAAGTTTGACCAATCTTCTCATCTTCATATCCATTCAAGCCAGAAAAAACATCACCAAGACCACCACCACCACCGCCACCGGGCCTGAAGCGCTTGGGTGGATATGGTGTTGGCATAGGGAATGCGATATCAAGCAAGCTACTTTCGGTGGGAATTTGATTTTGATAAAACTCATGATTTAGTATGAAATCTTTGTAATCGATGGATGGAATGTGGAGGTTAGTGGTTGGTGGGAAAATTCCGGAATCGCCATTGGGGAACATGAGCATGTTTTGATTCTGGGAGTTATCGTTGAGTTGTTGGAAAGAGATGTCGTGAGGGTAAATTGGTAATCCGGCACGTTGCTTTCTTTTGGTCCTAGTGTTCCAAAAGTTCTTGATTTCGTTATCTGTGCGCCCGGGTAACTGAAACCAAAAAGTAATCAATGACCCATCGGCCATGTCAGTGTACGACTACGACATGACAACACATAACAGGTTGTTCTGCGTTTGATTGGACTGGGACTGAACTGATGTCAATGAATAAAAAATTGTGATTTATGTCCCACACACAAAATTTCATAGCAATTAATCAAAAAAATATATATATATATATACAAATTTTTAAAAAACCTAAAATGAGTCATCCAGTATCAAAGAGTAAATATAGAGCAAAAACAATATATGGTATCCAAGCCCTAATAGCCAAAAAGCAACAAATGCAAACTGTTACCAAAGGCAAGAATGGTGGAACTGTGAAAGTGCAGCAGTTTGGGAGGAAACATACTAAACCCTAAACCCCAAAATATAAACATCTATGGTATCCAAACAGAAACAAAGCATTTCAACATCTATTGGTTTCATTTTGACTTGTTTTAGTTTCATCTTTTTTGGCATACCTTAAAGCAACTTGATAAGTTACAAATGCATATAACATAGGAAACATAAAAGTATAGATGAGAAGAGCACAGACCTCAACAGCCATACGTGCCCATTTGTTTCCCATTTTAGCATGAAGTTCAATGATGAGGCGTTCTTCTTCAGGGGTAAATGCGCCTTTTTTAAGGTCAGGTCTTAAATGATTTGTCCAGCGTAAGCGACAGCTTTTACCACAACGAGATAGCCCTGAGAGCTTCTGAACAGCATTCCAATTCCCCTCTCCATTCTGGCTCACGTATTCCATTAAGATTGCATCTTCAGCAGATGTCCACGGACCTTTCTTTAGTGACCCAAATCCTGTTCCTTCTACCATGTTTCTTTCACTTTCAGTGCTACCTTCATCAAAACTTGGTGAATTTTTGCAGGATATTCTCTCTTCACTTTCACTTGTCATGTTGCTCATCTCCATGAACCACAACAACACCATGTTAATCACAAATACAAAACCAAAAAATAGATGAATCACACTAAGGAGAGACAGTATTCAAAAAAAGTTGAATTTTAGTCAAGTATTGGATAGTCACATTTGATTATCTGAATTCCATAACAAATTACCAATTTCTGTAACCATTTAAGAGAATGTGTTTGTAAAACAGGTTAAACTAACCCCATAAATGGCATGGCAGAGTTTGATGGAAACTTGCTAATTAATACAACTACATTGGGTAAAATTAAACAATCTATAAGCTGAAACATACCATGTAAACTCTTGCTCACGATAACACCTCACCACAAAACATATACTAATAATGATGATTATGATATTTTAATATCCGAATTCCATAGTGTATAGTTACCATAATACAAATGACACTACAATCATCAAAATCACATAGAACAACAACAACGAAAAACTTGTATATGGCCTCAAGCTCGATTATTGAGAAATTAGCAGAAAAAGCATGCACATACTCACTCATTTACACACGCACAGTCATGTATTAATGCTACGAATAAGTAATTAAGTGGGAGAATTTACCTTGAAGAAACTTTTAATCGCTCATCAAGTGGCCATAAGAAAAGGATAACTAATTTATTGAAACAAGAACTTAAAGCAAATCAAAGAGGAATTCAATGTAAAGAAGTCGATATCAGTAGAAGAGAAAATTACGAAGTTGAATGAAAATTCGGTGAATTAGATCTCTGAGAGTCATGAGTAGGGAAAAGCAAGGCATATCGTAAAGAAATTTCTATATATCTCGAGGAAACAGGTTCAGATCTACACCTAAAATCGAAAATCAAAACATAGAAAGAATGAAAGTGATGAGGAGATTGAAATTGAAAAGGCCTAACCGTAATCAGCAAAGAAAAAAACGCAGGATCCAATCATAGAATCTTTTGAAGAAGATAAATATAGAGTTACAGATAAATTATAAATATATATATACAGATTAGATGATTGCTTGAATTTCAAAGAAGATATATATGAGAGAGATGAAGATGATCGGAGCCCAGGTTACTTGTGGAGTAAACCCTCTTTTATTGCTGCTACTGTACTTGTTTTTTTTTTCTTTTTTTTTTTATTGTTGTTGATATTAATATTATTCCCTTTTACTTGGTACTTTACTCCAAGTAGAAAGTAGAAACTACTCTCTCATCCCCCAAATAAAACCCCAATGCAAAGAGACACTTCTACTTAATAATTATATATTTTTAATGACTTTTTCCTTTATTAAGTTGGCTGAAGTAAATTACCCAAAAAAAAAAAAACTTTCATTCAATGATAATAATTAATAAGCTTAACAAAGATCCAACTTTGAAGATACTCGTATCTATAATAAAAATACTTGATTTTTTTTCCCAAACTGTATCATCAATTTGTCTAGTTTTTTTTACCATTAGAATTATCACATATTCAAGTCACATTTATTTCCCATAAATGTTCTAGTTTTCCCCAATTATTTACATAATATTTTGAAATTAAAACCTTTAACAAATCTTTTATTTCATTAACATTATTTCAAGTAATTGCCATATCATCCACTAACAAATAATTCCATAAACTTTGGTCAATCGACATGAGAAATACATGATATGTTCGGCAACAAATTTTAGGAGTTTGTAGTTCTCAAAAAGAAATCACAAAAGTACATGTTAGAAACAAAAAAACTTATAATCCAAAAAGGTTACTTCAATAGTTCAATTGGTTTTCGAGAGCTTTTAGCCTTTGTAATTCATGTAATTTAAAACCTTTCAAAAGCTACTTTTGTCAAACATTATGCACAACCAAAGAATGGAAGCTAGTTTTGTAAAGATACCGATATATATATACCTCATGTAGGAAAATAAACAAGACATGATATAATTACACACAAAAAAAAATGTCATCAATCAAAAACCACATACACGTGAAAGAAAAAAAAAAGTTGATAATAAGAGTTTTAGAAGGAAAGAATATGGTGGCCCATTTCTTTATTAATAACATCTGAAAAATGGTGATTGTAATTGAGGTACTCCCAGAAGCGTGGAAGACTGAACTCCACATTCTTAGGAGACTTGATATAGCATGCATACAATTGTCTCATGTTTTTCTCAAATGCTTCTTTAATGCTCACAACCTGTTAAAGGAAATAGCTTTATGCTTTATTTAATCACTAATAATATAAAAATAAAAAGTAATTAATAAATGAAGACAGTAAAAATGACCTGAGCAATGTTGACAGCTGATTTGTTTGGCACAACAAAAGATCTGAAGTCCAATGCACATTGCAAAATGCTTTGAATAATCTCAGCTATTATTTTCATATCATCCGATAAAAAACATCTGCAAACAATATAAAAAAAACAAAATGTAAAACTGATAGCTTCAGAGTATTATACTTCAAGAACATAGTTTTAGATTAACTTACATGCATTGTGAATCATTGAGATAATCCATATGCACAATGTCGAGATCTGTCAAATCCTTAACCTAATCAAAAACAAAGAATTATTACTGAAAAATTGCATAAGTTCAATTAACATGAATTAAATATGAAATTTAATAATGATTATTCAGAACCTTATGCTTGAGAGACTCTAGAAATCTACACCAGGATACATGTGATAACTGAGACTGAACATATTGCTGCAATGTTGATACAAAATGGAAAATCTGGTGCCTGAAACATACAAAAATTGGAATCTATAATCCAAAAACACAACATATCAAGGGCAAGAAAGTCTTTTATATGTGTTTCTTGATAAAATAAAAATGTTTATTGTCATATTCAAGAGTACCTCAATTTCACCATGATATTGAAATGGGATTTTTGTACATCAGAATGACGATTCTTGTTGGTGAAATGCATGAATTCCTGTATATCAAAAAAAATATATTAGGACGGATTTTTTTGCTGAAAAGACTAAATTGACCACTACCCTAGAGATATGTGAACCCTAAACCCTTAGGATTTAGGGTTAAGGTTGTCTACATGCACAATGGAAATCAATTGCTGCAGTAGAATACCTTAAATGAACACCATATTTCAGTCAAAGAAGATAAAGCAAGTTTGACTTGTATCAAAAAACTAAAGATTTGAGCATATATCTTCAATGCAGCAGGAGTCAAAACAATGCTCACTGGCCAATCTACTCTGTAACCCAGGCCTAATACATTGAAGGACTGTATACCTGCAAATATACCATATATAATTATATATATAATGAGTGTATTTTTGGTCATTAATAAAAAAAATGAAGAATGGAAGTAAATTCCTCCAACAGTAAATCCATCAAACCATGGAATTTGAAGGATTGTGACAGAATTGGATTCCATGCATTTAACAAACCAAACACGCAACGAATGGAATCTTGGATTCCAATTCCATCAGAATCCACAAACCAAACATACCAGTTGCAAAACCAGGGAGAGATGTGGAGCCTTGTTCTTTCATGTAAACAAAGAGTCTATCTTTATAATGGTCTCTTTCACATGAAGACCTCTGAACTGAAAGTTCTAGAAGCCCCTGAATTTCAGATACCCTTTTATCTGCCTCTGTGGCATACCATTTCTATAAAATAAATATAAAAAACAATTTAGTATTACAATCATCAAAGCATAAAACTTTCTAGAAGAGACTAATGAAAAAAAAATAGTTATACATGTTGCCAAAGTGACACGATAAATAAATCTGCCCAATCTGCTGATTCCATCATGTGGTATCTCCTCAAAGCCAACAAATGTTCTTGTAAAGAAAAACCTTCCTCAAGTAGCTTAATTGTCAATTTACTCACATAAATATATCTACCAACATTAAGGGGAACATGAACTAATACAAAAGAGTAACTTACAGAAATCGTCCCTGTGGTATGTCCAAAATTACAGATTAGGTCCCTTGCAAACTTATTTAACCTTTTTCATCCCTGTAGAGTATGGATTTGTAACGTTTTTAACCTTTTTCAGTCTTTTAATTTCCGGGCCCCACAGATAAAATCCGTAATGAATTAAGATGAATAAAAATAGAAAGCGAGGGTATAATGGTCTTTTTTGTAAAAGTTAACAGTAACTGTTAAGTGGTATCCAACTCAAGTATGAAAAATGTTACAAATACATACTACAGGGCTGAAAAGGGTTAAAAAAAAAGTTTGCAAGGGACCCAATCTGTAATTTTGGACAATATCAAAGGGACGATTTCGGTAATTTACTCAAAAGAAAATGACCCACATACTGTAAACGGCTATGATCTAAACTTTTAAGGATACTGGAGTTGAATCTCCTCCAACAAGCATTTCTCAAGAACAAAATCCAATGGTATCTCAATAACTGCAGCCACACCAATCTTACTATGGTCACCAGGGCGGAGGATTACATTTTTGTTGCCAGTGCCACTAAGCATAACTTGCCAACCACCACCACCACCATTTGGTGACAGTTCTTGTTTTTGGTGATCAGTTTTGAAACGAATATCTTCATGTTTATGGAATGAAGTCTTGTTGACAGGGAGTGTATCATCACCAGGGGCTTTATGGTAATTTCTCTTCATGGGAGCAGTATTATTAGCTGGAACTGAGAAATGGTCAGTTCTATTAGAGCTTCCTATTCCTAATCTATCTACACATTCAGTAAAAGGATCTCGTATTGACTTAAAGTCAAAAGAAGGTAAATTGACTTTGGAAGATGTTTCACGAAGTTTGCTTGTTCCTTGTATTAGGTTATTAGCAGATTCAACTTCCCATGATTTCAAGCTTTTTAAACTCAAAGCAACATCTTCTATGTTCCCTATAGCATTACAAATGGGATTAAGTGGTTGATTATTCTCATATTGAGTTTTTTCTGGTGTTGATGACAAATCATTCCTATATGACTCATGTGAAGCACTTCCTATGGTGGATGGACTCTTAACTTGAGAAGAATTTTTAAATGGAATATTGGAAGAGGTATCTGATTTAAATTCTAAAGCAGAAAGGTATTTTTTCTCCAGATCTTCTGCATCATGAAAAGATTCAATTATATTCTCAGATTTCTCTATGTCTTCTTCAGCAGATGAACATTCGGATGAATCTAATGGATCATTCTCATATGAGAACTCTTCTGTCATGTTAGATAGATCGCTATCCACTGTATCAAGACGCCTGATGAACAGAAAGAAAGATGTAAATTAGAGCTTTATATGCACATCAATTTAATTAAGTCCGCACAATGTTACCTAATTCATTTCAGGGTATGCATTGCTTTCTTAAATAAAACATAAAGAGCTTTTAGATAAATGAACAAAGAGATCTTACAGATTTTGATTCATATTCTTTGCTGAAGAAGATAGTAATTCCAGACTTCCTCTACCATTAGAAACAGAAATTGGTGGTGTAGAGTGTGGAATTACCTGTCAACCATAACAAGTTAAGCCATGAATTGTGGGAGATAAATATTAAATACCAATAATATACTGGAAAAGGAAGATATACTAGAATCAATAGTAAACAAGAATAGGTATGGCTTTTGTGAAATCACCTGATGATATCTGAACTCTAGGTTTGGCAATTGATTTTTGAGTTTCTCCATCATGATTTTATAGTAGTCTCTTCTTGCAAGTACCATTTTCTCAATTCCTTCTTTACTGAAAGCCATATGAGATGCATGTGACAAATGGGAGCTCGATATTTTACTCCAATATGGAAGAAAGTCCTCATAAGTACGATTCCAACTCCCAACACCATCAGAAAATTCCAGCAATTTTATCAGTACTTGAAGCTGCTGACCAGCCCTAAACAGTGGAATCAAGAATTCCTTCAGAAAACATGGAACAGAAACTCCATCTTCCTCCTGTAATGAAACATCCACATTGCAAGAATAAGTATCAAATGAGTACTAAAACCATTGAAAATAAAAAGATAATACAATTCAGTTTACCCTGATGGTGGCTGAAGGGAAGTCAACAAGAACTCCAGTGTTAGAAAGTGAATAAGATTGATGACTATCAGCTTCAGCCACTATGAACTCATTAAATGGATCAACAATTTTGGCCTTGAAAATCCAGGATCTAATAAAGTCAAAATATGGTTCACATGAGCGAACAAAGAGAGTTTTGAGAAGTGAACAATGGACTGGATCAGCAACCTTGAGCTCGTTGTACAAATAAGTAAGAAGATTTCCACCTCTTGGAAACTCACTAAATTTTGTTTGAGTACCTAAATCCTCAAGGGGTGAAAGTGAGAAACAAAGAGCTATATCATGCACATTGCATATGCTTCCAATAACCTCAATTTGACTTCTCAATTCTTTTGTATGAAGAAAAACCTCCAGCAATGTAACCTCAGAATGTCCAACACTTGAAAGACAGCCGATCATGCTATCATTAAGTGATAATCTTCTCAAGCAAACAGAAGAAGATAAAGTATCTAATGCAGCAATGTAACCTTCCAAAACATCTCCAATGGCGACTGCAAAAGCCTGGTTGACCAGACTGTATGGAGGATAATTGCTGCTTGCCTCATCCGGATTTAAGTTTGTGAAGTGACTAATAAATTTATGGAGAAAGAAAACTTCACAGCCCATGCAGCCTAAGGATCTAAGTATCTTCTCAAGAGCAAGTGTACTTACAGATTTGTTCCATAGACTAGGAATTCGGTGAAATGTTCTGTCTGTTGGATCAGAACGGAATATTGTGCATAGTCTGTCAATGCTTGTAAGAGATGACTCTAATCCTTGCAGAGCGTTCATTGCCAACCTTACTAAACTAGCCTCCTGAAGCATACGTAAAAATAGGTTTAGTAATATCCCACCAAAACCATCTTAGAGTCTGAAAAGTGAAAAGTAACAATAACCGAGTCAATTACAATATTTTGAAGTACCGAGTTCGAATCATCAAAAGCAATTGGACATTTCTTTTGGAAAAGGAAGTAAAATTGATGTTGAGATGAGGGGTATAACCAGAAAGAGATCTTACAGAAACAGTTGATGTGTCGTAGAGGCGTCTTGAAATTGAAGGAGAGGAAATAGATGTTGAAGTGACAGAACGTCCACTTTCTGTAGGAATTGATTCCCAAGGTCTAGGTGGAAGCCATGGATCTTCGACCTTCAAATTGTTAAAAAGCGAGGTAAAGTCTGTATCGACAGCCATCGTCGCTGGAGAAGATAATGCCGGCAATATCGTCGATGCGGGAGGTGATGGTTTCTCTTTCCCGCTGTTGTTTTCCCTTTTTAAGCTGTGATGAGAGTTGAGGATGAACGAGGAATTTGAAAAGAGTGTTGGGAAATCTGCGGAGAGACGGCGAATTTGTGATCTCCGACCGGTTGATAAAGGGGATGGAGGGAATTTGAGAGGGCAAGTTTTTGTAGACTCGAAACTTTTACGCCTTTTCTTTAAGATGTAAAAATAAAAAAAATAAAAAAATAATAATAATAATAATAATAACTATAGTGGTGTGTCCCGCTACACGGAGGTTAGACGGTTTAAATATTTACGCTTAAAGAATAAAGAATGCGTATGTTCACTAAATGGTATGCTTTGAAGTTATTTCCATTTGCTTTCTATAGGGGCAGATGTGTAAAAACAACGATGAACCGTTTGATTTCTTAGTATTTATGATATTGGTTGTTATCTGATTTCCTTTATATTGGACATATGTATTGTATGACACAATATGGATCAAAAGACATTTGTTCATTATAAGGTCATTACAGGATTTTAGATTACAGCACTGGATGCAAAAGAAGCTCATGCTGGCGGATGGTCCTACATGATTTTGTTGCATACTTTGATCGCTACTGACATGTTTTCCTGCATCGTCTCGAAGGTATCAAGCATCAGCGCGGTGTCTTGCTCAACATCAGTGATGACGTGGTTGGTGATTATAAGTTCCTTGTATGGTAGTTCGTCTGGGGCATCTTCTAGTAGTGTGTGCATGGTTGTGGTGATTGTTGTGTATGTTTGTTGGAGATGAGCCAAAGATGTCTTCATGGTTTGGAGCTGCTCCACAAGCTTCTGCATTATGGTGTTCATGGTGGTTATTTGGTGTTTGGTGGAAGACCCGTTCATTTGGGGACGTGTTTTTATAGGGGATGATTGTGGTGATTGAGTTGTAATAAATATAGTGAATTAAATGTTCTCTTGGGAAGTGATGGATATAAGGTGGCTATGTCTGGATTAAGAGGTATTGAGTGGTTTTTTGTCTTTTTTGGTTGATATAACTTTTTGGGTTCGGTATTGCATGTAATTTCACACGTAATGTATGGTAGTTATATGTCACTTTGACCGTAGTATCTGACTAAATGCTTATGTATGTTTTATATAAATGAAATATTAATTTGTGTAAGTTTAGAAATGTCTACCATATATATTCATAAAATATGTCGTTGATGGGTCTTCTTTGGATAACAATGATTTTTTATTAGATGGATATAAATAAAGTATAATGTATATATTAATGAATTGGTTATTTAGATTATTACGTCTGACATCCCCTTTCTACGATATGTATATATATTAATTGGATATGGTTACTTTTTATGATTATTTACGAATGTGCCTTTAGAAGGCTATTATGCACTCAAATAGATATGGATGCTTCATATTGTTAGTAAAGTCTTTTGTCATTTGAGTTTTAGAGTTACGGTTAAGCAGTTTTTGATTTGTGTGTTAGTGTCCTACTTTTATTATATGTCACTTCAGAAAGGTATTATATACCTAAAAGGATATGGATGGGTAAGCATTTTGTTAGTAAAGGCATCGGCGAAAATTAGAACAATAGGATTATTGCATACGGAATTTAGTAGAATTAGTTTTGGGTAGCTACGAGTCATAGTCTTATTCTTATATTACAAAAGATAGACTTATTAGCCCAGGTAAAAGACAGTTTTTTGGTTAATTTTGCGTCACATCCGCTATTTGTTGATCTGTTTTGCATTATCTTTTGGGGTAGGACTTGCGACGTGTTGAGTGAAAGTCAGTAGTCTGTTATAAGGTACTTTGGTTAAAAAAATTATTTTGCTTCTACCTTGACTGGAAGCCAACACAACTAGAATTACCGGTGGAATCATCAACACTAAATCGATAAAGAAGGTAGAGAAAAAGAATAGATCTGACCCAGGCAGATCGGTGTTTCCAGGCCGATTCGACTCCGATCTAGTAACTATTGCCTACATCATTTTTGTTTTGTTTTGGTGGGTGGTGGTGGTTGTGTAGAGAGACATAGACGATTATAGGATAAGGAAAAGACTGGAATAAGGTGTGATGTTGGTAGGGATAAAGAAAAATGGAGCACCGATTCAGGGTGGGGGTTGTTGCCGGAGAGCTGGGCAGAAGGGGGAGTTGATGGGGAAGGGTGGTGATTATCGCGTTCACAAGTCGATGATGACAATAAGCAGGCGTCAGTGGTCGAGAGATGTAATCCAAATCGATGGCGCTAGGGTTTCTAGGAGGTGGTGTCGTCGTTAGAGTCGATGGGTAGTATGTGATGCAGTGATGGTCGATAGTGGATATGAAGGGGGTAGTGAAGGTGGAGGTCGGAATAAAGGAAGGAGACTGGTGGTGTACGGTGGGTATTTTATAAGAGAGAGAGAGAGAGAGAGAGAGAGAGAGAGAGAGAGTATTTTATTTTTGTTTTATTTTTAATTGTTTTTTAATTGCATGTTGTAATAAAAGAAAATTGTAAAATAAAATAATAAGGGGCAAATCCGTCATTATAAAAAAGTTCATAAGAAATTGGACCAAACTCGCAACAAAACAAAACTATTGGACTATCTTTGCGAGCCAAACCCATTTTGGACCAAAGTTGCTAGTTTTGACATACCACAAGGACCATTCTTGCAATTTTGTCTAAATAATAGTATATTTTTAAAATAATCTTTCATTGCATATTCTCTAATAATAAAGATATGACAAAATTGCAAAAATGGTCATTGTGGTATGCAAAATTTTGGGGTTTTAGCCCAAACCACGAGTTTTTTGGATCCATGGTCCTTTTGGAGTGGTTTCCATGTGGTTTTGGTCCCTAGACTTGACTCCCGTTAAGTTGGATATGTTAAGCCCCCTCACGTGCCTAACATGTGAGGGTAATTTCGTCATTTCATATATTAGGGACCATTTTTGCATAAACGTTTTTTTGGATTAATTCCTTTTAAATACCCCTACTTACTGTGATCTTCTTCCCTAACGTTCCCCAACGTCTCTTTTCTTCTACCCTTCTTCTTCTTGAGCTCTGCTACAACAAAAATGGTGCTATGTTTTTGTGGAAAAATTGTTGTGGTGAAAACGTCTTGGACCCCTCTGAATCCAGGAAGGAGATTTTTTGCATACCCTATGAATGATTCCGTTTGTGGGTTTATTGGGTGGCTTGATCCCCCAATGTGTGCTAGGGCTAAAGCCATCATACCTGCTCTGCTAAGAAATTTGAATTCAGTGTAGGAACGGTGCAATGAGCTGGTTAGAAGTACGAACATGCTACATGATCAATGCAATGGACTGATATGTAGGAACAACATGTTGGTGGCAAATGCCAAAGCATTGAAGGATGACAATTTGAAGCTGAAAATGTACATGTTTGGAAGTTGGTTTTTCTTTGTGATTGTATTCTTCTGTGTTTGGTTTGTGTAGGGGTATACTCTGAAGGGTGTTTTGGTCATTTTGTTGTAATTTTATGTGATCATGTTTGTAGTGACTTATGATGATAATGATATATGTACAATTTTATGATGCAAGCATAATGAATGTTTTACCAAAATGGTATGAATGTATCAGAGTTAACATATGAATAGAAATGATATGAATGTATTACCAAAATGTATATATTAGAACCAATTGTACATAACCAAAATGCACATTTCATTAAGATTTGTAATATAGCAACCGAAGTTTCTAAACATAACAACCAAAGATTCTAAACATTACCAAAAGGGACACATTACCATACCTAAGATAACAACCAAGTTTTCATAACAACCAACCAAAAGTTTTCAACAAAATATTGTAAACATAACAACCAAGTTTTCATAACCAACCAAAATCACAGAAAACCCCATACATGCATGACACATTACTTCTTGGACTAATTCCCACCTTGCCCTTTACAGGTCCTAGAGTTGTGTCCCTTGTTCTTGATGGGTTTTAGGTAAAACAAATAAACTAGAAAACAATTCCTAAGTTCACATGCAACCTACTTTGGATCTATGTTTTAACTATTGAACATACAACTTTGAATTGCAAAAAAAGAACCCTGGAGGAGAGAGGCTAATTTCGAAATTAACAAAATAGGGTTTAAGATTAACATACCTTTCAATTGTTATAGCAAACAATTGATAATCCTCTTAATCTTGATATTGATCTTCTTGGAAGCTTAGCACCACAAGTGTAATGCCTCTAATGGAATCACACCCAAGAACTAGCAAGAAGGAAACTAGAAGGAGAGAGGTTGGAGAGAGTATGCAATTTTCAGCCAGGGTTTCTTCCAAAGAATCAGTGACCTAAAATGTGAGTCAGGAGGCTCCTTAAATAGTTGAACGATCTAGGGTTTAGGGGAAACCCTAGTTATCATTTGCTTAGGGCCTAAGCAAAACCCAAGGGCCTTATCTTGGACCCCTTGGACGAATTCTCTAGGGTTTCCCCTAGGGTTTTCGTCCACCTCCTTCCAAGGGGGTTTTGGATCCTTCCATTCAACTATCAGTTAATTGCAAACTAGTCCCTGCACTTTATAATTAATTCTTTTTACCCCAAAATTAATTCTAATTAATTTATGGCTAACTATTAATTAAACATAATGATTTCTTACTAATATATTAATCTTTTAACATATTAATAAATTAATTTATTAATCTTATAATAAATTAATATCTCTCCTTTCATAATTTTCTTGTTCGGTTGCTGGGTTTGAGGGCAACCCAAAAGGACTGTGCTGCTATCAATTCAAGTACATACCAATCATAGTTATGGGCTTAGACACCTAATCCAACAGTCTCCCACTTGGATAAGTCTGTAACTATAATTGCTAGTATGTCTTCTAAATTTGACCAGCAAATTGTAGCTTCCAAAAAGCTGTTGCCGAACTCTGACCCAGTCAGTTACGTGTCCTAAGATAAGTGATCATATAATCCTTCGTTCTACTAGATATCCCTAGACAAAAGACATGGAATGTAATCAACCCTTTTGTCCAGAATCTATGTTTCCTGATTCCTGATTTGTGATGATGTAGGACTTCTAATTGAACACATCAATTTAGTCCTAGCTGGGCCCAGCACATAAGTCAACACCAAATCATCGAGGGGCCCACAAATATCGCTTTTCCGGTTAGGGCAAAAGGAACGAATAAACGTTGACTCATATGCTTGTATCTTTTACTCATCAAATTATACATGAAAATACGTTTTATAACACCAAGTTACTGATGCATTTTCGTATCACCAATGCATGACCGACTTGCAAATTACAACTCATATATCGTCATTTCAAGATTATAAGATATTATCGTCTCAGTATTACTCGTGATGAATCCCATGAAGTAATACTATGAGCGAGGGTTTATCCAATACTCAAATCTCAATTTCTGAGTACTCATGAACGTTGCGGCAAATCTATTGCCATGTCTATCCTTAGACAATCTACAATCCAGTTCATGACAGTCTTGATTCACTACTTACTTCCAAAAGTACGAGCGACTGTGGAGTTTGAATAATCTTATTATTCGGGAAGTAAAACATGCAAAAATGAAACACAATAATAAACAATTGACAAAAGGTAGAAACCAATCTTATAAATAATACTTTATTATTTAATCACCAAAAGTCAATTACATTTACTTTGTTACAAGTTTCAGAACAAAACTAATCTAACTACTAAAACTAATATCATCTTTCAGTCCTATGCTCTGAGCATGCTGAATATGCTTAGCCCTACTCAAACCCTTTGTAAGGGGATCTGTTGGGTTATCTTCAGAAGACACCCTCTTTACTATAAGATGGCCTTCTTCTACTCTATGTTTGATGAAATGGTACTTTCTGTCGATATGTCTGGTTTTACCATGATCTCTCGGTTCCTTTGTTAAGGCAACCACTCCTTCATTATCGCAGAACAGTTCCATAGGCTCCTGGATGGTTGGAACAACTCCGAGATCCTCGATGAAGTTCCTCAACCAAGCTGCTTCTTTTGACGCTTCACTCGCTGCTATGTACTCTGATTCACAAGTAGAATCAGCCACCGTATCTTCCTTGGAACTCTTCCAAGTAACTGCTCCTCCATTCAGTAAAAATACCCAGCCTGACTGAGAACGGAAGTTATCTCTACCCGTCTGAAGGCTAGCATCACTGTAACCATCTACTCTCAAAGTGTCATTGCCACCAAGCACAATGACCCAATCCTTCGTTCTTCGCAAATACTTGAGTATATTCTTTACTGCTATCCAATGAGCTCTACCTGGGTTTCCCTGATAGCGACTGACCATGCTCAAAGCAAATGCCACATCAGGGCGAGTACATGTCATAGCATACATGATCGATCCGACAGCGGAAGCATAAGGTACACGACTCATGTCATCTATTTCCTCATTTGTACTCGTGCATTGAGTCTTACTCAATTTGGTATTGCTCTGGATAGGTAGCTCTCACTTCTTAGAATTTTCCATACTAAACCTCTTTAGTACCTTATCCAAGTATGTGCTCTGCCTAAGTCCAATTAGTCTCTTCTTTCTATCTCTCAATATTCTAATCCCAAGAATATAGGCAGCTTCTCTAAGGTCTTTCATGGCAAAACACTTTCCAAGCCAAGACTTAACTTCGTTCAAGGTTGGAATGTCGTTACCAATAAGTAATATGTCATCGACATATAACACCAGAAAAGTTACTATACTACCACTAGCCTTGATATACACACAAAACTCATCTTCACTTCTAGAGAAACCAAACTCTTTGACTTTCTCATGGAAGCAAAGATTCCAGCTGCGAGATGCTTGTTTCAATCCATAAATGGATTTCTCAAGCCTACACACTCTATTGGGAAACTTTGCATCGACAAAACCCTCTGGCTGATTCATGTAAACATCCTCAGCCAACTTCCTGTTAAGGAAAGTAGTCTTGACATCCATCTACCATATTTCATAGTCATGAAAGGCAGCTATGGCGAGCAATATCCTGATAGATTTAATCTTGGCTACTGGCGAGAAAGTTTCATCATAGTCAACCCCTGGGGTTTGTGTGAAACCTTTCGTAACCAGTCCAGCCTTGAATGTGTGTACATTCCCATCCATGTTTGTCTTCTTCTTGAAGATCCATTTGCAACCAACTGTCTTACGACCTGGTGCATTATCAACCAAATTCCAAACTTGGTTGTCATACATGGACTTTATCTCGCTGTCCATTGCCTCTTTCCACTTAGAAGCCTCTGGGCCTGCCATTGCTTCCTTATAAGAGACTGGTTCATCTAAATTCACCAGTGTCCTATCACTGATGAATGTGTCACCGTCTGAAGTAATATGAAAACCATACAACTCGGGTGGCACACTCACCTTAGTGGATCTTCGAAGAGTTAATGATTTATCAACTGGTTCAACATGAACTGTTTCCTCTGGTTGAGTGCTAGTGTCATCTAAGGTTCCTTCATTGGTTGACTCTTGAATCTCTTCAAGGTCAATGGTACTCCCACTGTCCTCTTTGAATATGAGCTCTCTTTCTAAAAAGACTCCTCTTCGAGCTACAAACACCACGTTCTCACTAGGTCTGTAGAACAAATATCCAAAAGACTGCTTTGGGTAACCAATGAAAACACATTTCTCACTTCTTGCTGCTAGCTTGTCGTGAGTCTCTCGTCTTACGAAAGCTTCACAACCCCAGACTTTAATATGTGCTAACGAGGGAACTTTCCCTGTCCACATTTCGTGAGGTGTTTTGGCAACCTTCTTTGTAGGGACAAGATTGAGGATGTGGGTGGCTGTCTCTAAGGCATACCCCCGGAAGTGAATAGGAAGCGAAGCACGACTCATCATAGAACGAACCATGTCTAACAAGGTTCGATTACGCCTCTCAGCTACACCATTTAACTGTGGTGTCCTAGGAGGAGTCAATTGTGAGACTATCCCACATTCTTTCAGATAGTCGTTAAACTCGATACTAAGATACTCCTCGCCTCTATCGGATCTAAGTATCTTTATCTTTTTGCCCAATTGATTTTCGACCTCATGTTTAAACTCTTTGAACTTTTCAAAGGTTTCTGACTTATGTTTGATTAAATATACATAACCATATCTACTATAATCATCAGTGAAAGTCACATAAAATCGATTAGCATCTCTTGTGGTTGATCTGAAGGGCCCACACACATCTGTGTGTATGAGATCCAACAGACCTTCACCTCTTGCACAAGACCATGTGAATGGTGATTTTGACATCTTTCCCAAATGACAAGATTCACACAGATCATCTGATTTTAGGTCAAATGATTCCAACACTCCATCCTTTTGGAGTTGGACTATGCGTTTCTTGTTAATGTGTCCAAGACGACAATGCCACAAGCATGCCTTGTCTACACTATTAGACAAGTCAATATTAAACACACTATTTCCTAAGCTATCAACACAAGTCACTGTTTCATACACACCATCACAAGGTAAAGCTTCAAACACAAAAACACCATTCTTATAAAAAGAAATTGAACCATTCAAATCATTAAAAGAATATTTAAAACCTTATCTGAACAATGCATGAAATGAAATAATGTTTATCGTCATCTCAGACGAATAGCAACAATTTATTAAATCTAATCTAACATCATTACTGAGCAAAAGTTGATAAACTCCGATCTTGGTTACTGGTGAAGACTTTCTATTTCCCATGATCAAGTTTATCCTCCCTCGCTCTATCTCCTCACTTTCCTTTAGCCCCTACAAATCAGAACAGATATGAAAACCACATCCTGTATCAAGGACCCATGAACGAGAAGATAATGAGTTTTTAGCAGAAATAGTGTAAATACCTACAGAAGATGGCTTCACTTTGCCATCCTTGATATCTTGCAGATATTGTGGGCAAGATCTCTTCCAATGCCCCTTTTGATTGTAGTAGAAGCAAACGGCCTCTTTTGGATCAGAAACATGGGGAGTGGAACCATTGGGCTTAGCCTTTGGGCCATTACTAGATGACACAGCTCGAGCCTTGCTCTTCCAATTTTTCTTGGGATGAACTTTCCTCTTTTTCCCTCTCGCTGTCCAATAGCCAAGACAGGGGCACTTTCAGGTGTGGAGGGTATACTTTTACCCTTCATCCCTGCTTCAGTAGTCTGCAACAAGTTGTGCAATTGGGCCAATGTCTGCTCAGAGTTGTTCAAATGGTAAGTTAAGATAAACTGACCATAACAATCGGGCAATGAGTTCAAGACCATGTCAATGTCCAATTCCTCATCAAAGTGAATGTTGAGCTTCACCAAACGCTCTATGTAGCGTTGCATTCTTTGCACATGAGATACAACCGACTCCCCCTCTTTCATCTTGCAAGTCATGAGTGACTTGACTACTTCAAACTTTTCTTGACGAGCTCGCTTATGGTACTTTTCCATAAGGTCCTTGTTCATCTCAAAAGGCCAGTAGTCCTCATAGTACCTATGCAGTTCTAAGGACATGGTTGCGACCATGATGCATGCCACTTTGGTAGCATCATCATAGTGCTTCTTGTAGGCAGCATACTCTTCGGGAGTGGCTTTGGTATCATCAAGTTCTTTGAGCTCCTTTTCAAGGACATACTCTTTGTCCTCGAATCTAAGCGCCATCTTGATGTTACGCATCCAATCGTTATAGTTAGAGCCATCCATAACGACTTTGGAGCAGATGTTGAGTAAAGAGAAGTTGTGGCTGGAGGATGATGAAGCAGAAGTGTTTCCAGGAGTAGACATCTGAAAAGAAAGATAGTTTTAGTTAGATTTCAAGACACCTCAATATAATAACCCAAAGATATCATATCAAGGTTAGGACCCAACTATGACGATTTACGACTTAGAAATGGGATGCCGAGATCCAAGTTCAAATCTCATAAAGGTAGGTGAATGACGATTCACCAATTCCACCATTAGACAAGATAAACGAAGTGAAATTCCTAATTCTTTTGAGATACATTAAAACTATTTAATGGAATGTTTTAATCTCGGATTATGCTCTACTATTTGTTACTGGGATACCGAGGATCACAAACTAGATGTGAATAACCATGCAAATGTGCTTGGTAACCTTATTGTCTTTATCATTAACTATTGATGTGCCGGTAAACCACACACGCTTCATCAAAATGATAATTATAAGATACCCATTACTACTCTTTATTAGTGCCTTTTAGTGTGCTGGTTAACCACACACGCTCCACTAACGACCAATAAAGCATAATGTGCAATTTCATGGATTAGCATACTTTTCACATTTTTCCTAAAGTAACTAGAATTGGGATTTTGAAAAATAATGTTCTAGTACTTTCTTTAATAGCATTATACTTTTAATGAGAAGTAGTTGTCCTATCAAATCCGTTCTGCTAACGACCCTCCACTAATCAAGGAAGCGGTGGGTGAGAGTGGACACCCATTCAACTACCATTTTATAGGCAGTTTCCTTATACCCCCCTTATAGACTAGCTTCGTGAATGAGACATACTAGCGATTTGACTGACCATATTCTTATACATATATAATATTAAACTTTTAATTATAATATATATATATATATATATATATATATATATATATATATATAAGGTGTGTTTTAAAGCATTTTAAAACTCCAAGGGTTTATATAAATTTCGAAATTTAAACTATTAAATTTTAAATTTAAATAAACCAATTAAATAGATTTAATATTTATCTATTAATTAACTTTTAATCAATTTATTAAATCTTGTAAGGGTTATCTAATCAAATTAATCAATTAATTTAATCCTAATCCTTATCCCTCTAAATTTCGAAAAATAGGGTAAGGATAATTATCCAATTAATCTAATTAAGTAACAATTATCCAAAACAAGAAACCCTAAAACAACTAGCATATATCGAAATTTACAAGGGAGGAGGTTAGGGTTTTTCAAAACCCTAACCCTAATTTCGATTAGGTTCTTTAGAGGCTGGGGTTTTCGAAAACCCTTTGATCCATAACCCTAAAACGAAAATTTGGCCTTTAGGGTTTAATAGCTATAAACCCTAATTTGTAATTCAACAATTATAGCAATTCAATTTAAAACAAGCAATGGCTCTCATACCACTGATGGATTTTAGGTAAAACAAATAAACTAGAAAACAATTCCTAAGTTCACATGCAACCTACTTTGGATCTATGTTTTAACTATTGAACATACAACTTTAAATTGCCAAAAAAGAACCCTAGAGGAGAGAGGCTAATTTCAAAATTAACAAAATAGGGTTTAAGATTAACATACCTTTCAATTAATAATCCTCTTGATCTTGATCTTGATCTTCTTGGAAGCTTAACACCACAAGTGTAATGCCTCTAATGGAATCACACCCAAGAACTAGCAAGAAGGAAACTAGAAGGAGAGAGGTTGGAGAGAGTATGCAATTTTCGGCCAGGGTTTCTTCCAAAGAATCAGTGACCTAAAATGTGAGCCAGGAGGCTCCTTAAATAGTTGAAGGATCTAGGTTTAGGGGAAACCCTAGTTATCCTTTGCTTAGGGCCTAAGCAAAACCCAAGGGCCTTATCTTGGACCCCTTGGACAAATTCTCTATGGTTTCCCCTAGGGTTTTCGTCCACCTCCTTCCAAGGGGATTCTGGATCCTTCCATTCAACTATCAGTTAATTGCAAACTAGTCTTTGCACTTTATAATTAATTCTTTTAACCCCAAAATTAATTCTAATTAATTTTTGGCTAACTATTAATTAAACATAACGATTTCTTATTAATATATTAATCTTTTAACATATTAATAAATTAATTTATTAATCTTATAATAAATTAATATCTCTCCTTTCGTAATTTCCTTGTCCGGTTGCTAGGTTTGAGGGCAACCCAAAAGGACTGTGTTGCTATCAATTCAAGTACATACCAATTATAGTTATGGGCTTAGACACCCAATCCAACAGTTCTTGCATTTGCTACAAGTAACACTGATATGCTTCCTTGATAGCTTCTGCACTCCATCATTTGTTGGTTTTTGGGAACCTCCTTCTTGTGTAGCATTCACTCCATCACCTTGACTTGCCTTCTGCTTTTTGCTTAACCTTTCACCCTCACTTTGACTTCTCTTTTTCTTAGGCCTTCCCACTTGAGTGCGATGTGGAGGAAGGATTAGCTTTGTGGGACATTCACTTTTGGCCCACATAGATCTACCCTTAATTGGCTCCACCTTAAAAGAATAAGCCTTTTTCCATGTCTCTAGAAAATACACCTTGTGAATCCATTTGTAAATGTCAAGCTCAGCCTCTAGGTCTTTACTCATCTCATTCATAGTTACAATTGCATGTCTGCATGGAATCCAACTAATTCTCATTTTCTACAAGTGCATGTTTTGTTCCTAACATCAACCACATGTTGACCCTTCAAAGCTCCTGTGACTTGATATTTGTCTCCCCCATTCCACCTAGCAATGTATTGTGAAGCAACTGTTTTTCTTGCAGCTAGGATGTTTGTTGTTGTGGGTGTTAGTGGACCTTTATCCTTTTTCATTTCTTTCATGACATTGCATATCCTCTTCATTAGATACTCCCTTATGTATTCTAAACATCCAATGACAGGTTTATCCCTTCCTTTCTCTATCTTCCCATTAAACACTTCACACATGTTTGATATCAACACATCAGAAACTGCTCTTCCTGTGTGTACATTACCATTAAAAAACATTTAATACAATTCACATACAAGTAAAACAGTTCACTAAGTGAAAGACATAAGGACCAAATTGGAATATATAGATTTACCTGAAAAATGACTCCTTGCCCAATGTTTAGGAGGAATTTGCTTCAACCATTCACATGCCTCCTTATCATACTGACTAAACTCCTTCATCAAATGTTCAAACTCAGGAATGGTGGTAGCTGATGCACACCTCTATAAGTGGTCCCTGTACTCTGTTTGTCTTCGTCTTTTCCTCATATTGTCATGAATATGTCTGATACAATATCTATGCTTAGCATTGGGAAACAATTGCTCAACTACAGTATGTAAACCCTGCAAGAATCAATTGTCAATCATTAGAATTAATTTAAAACACACTTTAAATGACCAAATGTATAAAAACCACTTCCAGCTTTACCTTTTTCCTGTCACTTATGAAAGTAAAATTTGAGTTTCTTCCAAGGTCCAAGTCATCCCCAAGGTTATCTAAAAACCATTTCCAGCTTTCTGTGTTTTCAGACTCAACAATCCCATATGCTAATGGGTAAATTCCATTATTGGAATCAAGACCAACTGCTGAAAGGACCTGCCCAGGGAATGGTCCTTTCATGAAGGCACCATCAAAACCTAATAAGTCCCTTAGGCATGCCTTGAACCCTTTTTTCAGTGGACCCAAACACACATAAATTCTTCTAAACTGCCTGGTTAGGGAATCAGGGTTAGGCTCAAAACATACATCTATTTTCACTATGGTGTCTGGGTTGGTGGCTTGAAGTTCGAGAACATAGTCCCTCAACAGTTCATATTGTAACACCGTAAATTTCAAAACAATTTTTCGCATTTTATAAAAACATAATTCATTTATTATTCATAAAAACATCATTGTTTGAAACTCAAATTCATAGCGTATAACAATCCCAAGATCTCATAACATAAAAATCTCGTGTGTGTACTGATCAGGTCGGCGCCTTCCCGCGATCCTCACTAGTACCTGAAACAAATAACATCAAACACTGTAAGCACAAAGCTTAGTGAGTTCCCCAAAATACCATATATATAACACATATTAGCCACTCGAGGTTATAACTCTTTAGGTCTATGCACCCAACTCTATGAACCCTCAGGCTTTATCTCTGTGAACCTTCTGGTTCTAACTCTGTAGCATGCACAACATAAATCACATAGAATAATGTAGTGCAACACATAACACATATATAGCATACAACATTGTATCACATAACTCTAATTACCTACTCAAGGTAAAGTATAGTGAGAAGACTCACCTTGCGTATCTCGGTAACTCGTAAATCCCTGAAATCACTAGTGCTCGATCTCCCGAGCTATAATCCTCCTATAACACAAATACATCTCTAATTAACACTTTCCCAACTAGGGTTGACTCACTCTATCAAGTTAACACCGGTCAACTCTGGTCAATGGTCAACGGTCAACCCAACTCACCGAGTCTGGCGTGGACTCGCCGAGTCCCTACGAGGACCCGATTCCTCTGAATCCCTTCCGACTCACCGAGTCACTCACCCAACTCAGTTACTCAACCCCTGGTTCGAAAACACAGAACAACTTGCTCCAACTCATCGAGTCTGCCAATGGACTCGACGAGTGCATTCCATGCACAACCCCAAACGACCTTCTGAGGTCAGATCTGTTCCACTAACTCATAGATCCAGTCTTTCCAAGCTTATTTATCACGTAAAGTTTATGTCTTGGCGCTTATATCACACCTATTGACTCATAAATGGTGTTTTAACCTCAAATACAATGATCCCAAACCGAAACCTCCATAAACTCATATAAAGCTTGGACAAAGAAGCACTCTGGACCTCCATGGGTCCAGATCCAGAACCTAACTCGCTTAAGGGACCATGGGAGCACTAGATCTAGTCACAAAAGGGCTCAATGAGCCCTAAATCGACATGAACATCACCACCACAGAAAATGGTTCGAAAATAGTACCTCAAATGTGATGTTCTGGACCTCAGATCTTCAGGAAGTTAACCCTCTTGCTTCCTCTTGGCTATAGCTTCCTTTCCCTTGCTAGACAACAACTCCAAGGTCGACAATGGCTCCTTCTCTCACTCCAAACGCTCAACCTCGCTAGGGTTTCGCTCTGGGGGCTGGTGAGCACAAATGACGGACATAAGGCCCTTTAAATAGGTCCCAAACCCGAGAAATTAGGGTTTCATTAAACAGCACGGACTCGCCGAGTCCACCAATGCGACTCGTCGAGTCCGGTCATTAATCCGGGTGAGAAATCGCGTCTCTACTCGGCGAGTCTATGCACCAACTCGCCGAGTTCTTCCACAAAACTCGAAATAAAATGAATAAATATAATACCTGAAATTTCGGATGTTACACATATTGTTGTGTGTAGTCCCCAGTTATATGCTTTCTTGCCTTATCCTTTGCCCTAAACACCTTGTCCATAGTAACACCCACTTGGTAGGTCTTTTGAAAGTGATCTTGTATGGCTCTCAAAGGTATATCTGGATTCTCCTCAACTTGATCAAAGATTTTTTTGTTGATTAAAGAAGCAGTACAAGCCCTGAGTTTCCTTGTTTGCAAACATGTGTAAGTTTGGTTTAAGTTCCTTATAAACCAGTCGGATTTAGGATTTGACCTAGATGCATGAATGTACCAACCACATGTTACTTTTTGTGTCTTTAATTCTTTACCCTTTCTTTTTGAAGTGGTAGCTTGACTACCCACTTGGCCTTTATTGGTGACAGGTACAACTCCTCTACATTGTGCTCTAAGCCTTACATTGTCATTTTTTTAAAGAAAAGATTCCTTCTTGATTCTAGTGCATGCATATCAATTGCCTCCTTTAATTCTTTTTTACTATTAAATTTATCTCCAACTGAAAATGATTGTTTATGTACTGCCCCAAGACTGCACCTTTTTTCTTTTCTCAAATTCTTGATAAGAGCTCTTCTCTCTCTGTCTTGGTCAGATCCTCCATCCAAAGATTCAAATTCCTCATAGTTGATCACTTCCATATCTTCAGGTTCATGCCCATGAACAACATTTATACAAGAACCTTCCACATCACTTTCAACATTGAGAGTGAAGTCTCCCATGTCCACATCCACATCCTGTATATTGTTGTCAACATCCATTATGCCATCCACATGATCTTCATCTTCTATTTGTCTCTCATCTTCTTCATACCATGGATCTGTAACAACGTAAATTTTCAAAACAATTTTTCATTTTTAAAACCATCATTTTTCACAAATAACATTAACATATTGTTTCAAATGTATTTATCACAAAGACATTTCCCCAGAATCCAAAAACATAAACTCCTCAAGTGTGTACGAATCATGTCGGCGCCTTCCCGCGCTCATCACTGGTACCTGAAACACATCACACAACAACTGTAAGCATAAATGCTTAGTGAGTTCCCCAAAATACCACATACAACACATACGCCACTCAAGGCTATAATACGACCCTCCGGTCGATGTGTCTTAGCGGGACCCTCCAGTCCCGTAGCTCGTTGGACCCTCTGGTCCGATCATAGCTCGTTGGGCCCTCCGGCCCGGTTCTTTATCGTTGGACCCTTAGGTCCGGTCTATAACAACATACACATACACATAGCACATAACACATAATCTGATACATAACACATAAGACCCTCTGGTCTACACAATGTACCACTCTAGGTAAGTATAGTGAGAAGACTCACCTCGATGTCTCGGTAAATATCTGACTCGGAATAAATGCGATCTAGCCTCCGCCTAATCACACAAAGTAATACACTCATAAATACAACTGAACTCAAACCTAAAGGTCAACAAGGTCAACGGTCAACTTTGACCGGACTCGGCGAGTCTATATGTGTCCACTGACACTCTAGGATCCTCTCTTGACACGCCGAGTACTTCTCTGACTCGACGAGTTCCACCTGGCATGAATCGCGGGGCCACCACGACTCAACTCGCCGAGTCTCAAGAACAACTCGGCGAGTTCCGGCTTGACTCAGTCCCCCTGATTCTCCCTGACTCACTGAGTCGACCCCTCAACTCGACAAGACCACTCGCTGAGTGGTTACGGGCAAACTTCATGCTACTCGTCGAGTCCGTTCTTCAGACTCGGCGAGTTCATGCCATGCATAAACTCAAACTCACTTCTGAGGTCAGATCTATTCCATACAATCATAGATCTGGCCTCCCCAAGCATGATAATCACGTAAAGTCCAAACCTTGGTGCTCAAACAACAACTATTTGCTCCTATATGATGTTTTAGCCTCATATCTCATAACCCTTGGTCAAAACTCCCATGAATCCTCATAAAGCTTAAGGAATAAAGCTTCTCTGGACCTTTATGGATCCCATTTCAAGCCTCAACACAAAAAGGGACGAAATGGACGTCAAATCTAACCAACAAAGGGGTCAAGAAACCCTAAACCCCCATGTTCATCAAAACAACAGAAAATGGAGCCAAAATATACCTCCAAAATGATGCTCTGAGCTCCAAAATCGAAGGATGTCCACCTCCCTTGCCTCATCTTTGCTAGAATCTCCTTTGCCCTGCCAAACAAAGCTTCAAAGGTCAACAATGGCCTCTTCTCTCTCCCAAAACGCTCAAAATCTCTTTAGGGTTTCTCTCTGGGGTTGGTGGCCACAAATGACGGCCACAAGCCCCTTTAAATAGGTCTCAAACCCTGGAAATTAGGGTTTCATTAAACAGCGTGGACTCGCCGAGTCCAGACGCGAACCCGCGTGCAAAAACCGCGATCCTACTCGGCGAGTTTAGACTCCAACTCGCCGAGTCTCCTCACATCACCCAAGATTAAAAGAATAAAAATAATACCTGGGAATCCGGGGTGTTACAATTCTCCCCCACTAGAATCAGATTTCGCCCTCAAAGTCTCACTCCGCAAATAACTCCGGATGCTGCTCACGCATCTCATCTCTCCGGCTCCCAAGTTAACTCTGACCCTTTCCGATGCTGCCACTGGACCTGCACCAGTGACACATCTTTATTCCTCAGAACCTTGATCTTCCGATCTCTGATCGCCACTGGTCTCTCAGCGTAATTCAGGCTCGCATCCACCTGAATATCTTCTAGTGGCACTACTGCCGACTCGTCGGCTACGCACTTTCGCAACTGCGACACGTGGAAAGTGTCATGAATCTGTCCCAACTCTGCTGGCAACTCCAAACGATAGGCTACCCTACCTACTCTCGCGACCACCCTGAAAGGACCAATATATCGGGGCCCCAACTTGCCCCTCTTCCTGAATCGAATCACTCCTTTCCAAGGAGAGACCTTCAAGAGCACAAAGTCGCCGACCTGAAACTCAAGCTCGGACCGGCGTCTGTCCGCATAACTCTTCTGACGACTCTGAGCGGTCAACAACCTCTGTCTGACCTGCTGGATCTGCTCTTTCGTCTGAAGCACGATCTCGGTACTACCCATCACGCGCTGCCCTACTTCTCCCCAGCAGATAGGGGTCCGACACCTCCTCCCATACAACAGCTCAAAGGACGGCATGCCAATGCTCGAATGATGGCTGTTGTTGTAGGAGAACTCCGCCAAGGGCAAAAACGTGTCCCAAGTTCCGCCGAAATCCAACACACATGCCCGGAGCATGTCTTCAGGCATCTGAATCGTCCGCTCACTCTGCCCGTCGGTCTGGGGGTGGTACGCAGTACTAAAATGTAGTTTCGTTCCTAATTCCTCATGAAACTTCTTCCAAAATCTGGAAGTGAAACGTACATCTCGATCTGAAACAATCGAAATCGGCACTCCATGCCGTGATACCACCTCTCTCACGTACATCTCCGCCAACTTCTCCGCGGAAGAGCTCTCACTGATGGCCAGGAAATGAGCACTCTTTGTCAACCTATCCACAATCACCCAAATTGCATCGACACCCCTCGCGGTTCTTGGCGATTTGGTGATGAAGTCCATGGTAATCTGTTCCCATTTCCACTCGGGAATCTCTAATGGCTGCAACTTACCATGTGGACGCTGATGCTCGGCCTTAACCCTGCGACAGGTCAAGCATCTCTCTACAAACCATGCGACATCCCTCTTCATACAGGGCCACCAATAATCCTTTTTCAGGTCCAAAAACATCTTAGTGGCCCCGGGATGGATCGAGAATTTCGATCGCTGAGCCTCCTCCATCAAAATGGTACGCATCCCACCCATGGACGATACCCAAATCCGACCCTGAAATGTCATGAGCCCCCGGCTATCGGTAACGAACTCCGATACCAGCCCGACAACTCGTTCCCTCTTCTGGCTCTCAGGCTGCACACCCTCAACCTAGGCCCCTCGAATAGCATCCAAAATCAGGGTCATCACTGTCAATCTCATACATACATCTCGCAATGGGGCGCTCTCCGCCCTACTGCTCAGTGCATTGGCTACAACATTAGCCTTGCCCGGGTGGTACAGGATCTCACAATCATAATCCTTGACCACATCCAACCATCTCATCTGACGCATATTCAGGCTGGGCTGATCCATCAAATACTTCAAGCTCTTGTGGTCCGTGTATATCGTACATCGAACCCCGTACAGGTAGTGTCGCCAGATCTTGAGAGCGAACACTACCTCCCCCAGCTCCAAATCATGCGTGGGATATCTCGACTCGTGAGGCTTAAGCTGTCTCGATGCATAAGTTATCACATGCCCCCTCTGCATAAGCACCGCTCCCAATCTGGATATCGATGCGTCACAATAAACCACAAAATCCTCCATCCCTTCCATAAGGGCTAACACTGGGGCTTCGCATAACTTCCTGCGAAGTGTCTCGAACGAGGTCTGCTGCTCCAGACCCCAAGAAAACGCAACACCCTTCCGGGTCAACCTGGTGAGCAATACAGCGATCTTGGAGAAATCCTTAATAAATCTCCGATAATAGCCGGCCAATCCCAGAAAACTCCTGATCTCGGTGGGTGATCTCGACACCTCCCACCTCATAACCGCCTCAATCTTGGCCGGGTCGACTAAAATCCCATTCTGGTTAACGAGATGCCCCAAAAACTAGACCTCTCGTAACCAAAACTCACATTTGGAGAACTTGGCATAAAGCCTCTCCGATCTCAAAACTCGTAGGATCTCCCTCAAATGCTCCTCATGCTGCTCTCTGAATCTCGAATACACCAGAATGTCGTCGATGAACACGATCACCGAGCGATCCAACATTGGTCTGCACACCCTGTTCATGAGATCCATGAACACCGCTGGTGCGTTGGTGAGTCCGAAAGGCATCACCACGAATTCGAAATGCCCATAACGAGTCCGGAAGGTTGTCTTCTGTACGTCCCCCTCCCGCACCCTCACCTGATGATACCCAGACCTCAAATCGATCTTGGAGAACCAAGATGCTCCCTGTAGCTGATCAAACAAATCATCGATCCTTGGCAACGGGTAACAGTTCTTGACCGTTAGCTTATTCAGCTCACGATAATCGATGCACATCCGGAGCGAGCCATCCTTCTTCTTGACAAAAAGGATAGGCGCTCCCCAAGGCGAACTGCTCGGCCTGATAAACCCCTTCCCCAACAGTTCTTGAAGCTACGAGGACAACTCCTGCATCTCCGGAGGCGCAAGGCGGTCCGGCGCCTTAGCGATAGGCGCAGGTCCTGGAACCAACTCAATGCGAACTCTATTTGCCTCTCCGGAGGCACACCCGGCAAGTCCTCTGGAAACACATCCGAAAACTCACGCACTATCGAAACCTCATCAACTGATCTCGGTCTCTCAAAATCATCTCTCGCATCCATCACATATGCCACAAAACCCCTACAGCCCTGCTGTAGACTCTGTCTCGCTCTGGCGGCCGAACAAAATGCTGACCCTGAACGTGTACCCTCGCCGTACACCGAAAGAACTCCCCCACTAGGGTCTCGAATCGACACCAATTGACGCTTGCAGTCTATCACAGCTCCATAACGGCTCAACCAATCCATATCCACTATCACACATACGTCCCCCATCGCGACCGGGACCAGATCTATCGGAAACTCCACACCGAAGATCTCAAGGACACATCCTCTAATCACATCCGAAGCATACACAGCTCGCTCATCAGCTATGGAAACTCGCAGAGGCCGATCCAATGCCTCTCGACGGGTACTAATACGCTGACTAAATGTTATGGAAACAAACGACCGACTCGCACCTGAGTCAAATAACACCAATGCAGGCACATAATTCACAAGAAAAGTACATACGCATATGATCATATAAGCATAAAATTTCAACTCAAATAAGAGATGAAAAGGAAATACATACCAGCCACAACATCAGGCGCTGAGCGGACCTCCTCCGCGGTCAACTGAAACGCTCTCCCGCGAGCCCTCGGGGCCTCGACCTTCATCGGCCGAGTCTCGGTAACCCTAGCAGCAGGCGCAGATCCCTGCGCTGGTCCCTGTAGAAGTTGCGGGCACTCGGCCTTCCGATGGCTGGTCTGGTTGCAATGAAAGCAAACCGAGAATCCCTTGGGGCATTCCCTCGCGATATGCCCCTCCTTCCCACACTTGTAACATACTCCACCTCTGCAAGACCCCTCATGACTCTTACCACACTTCCCACAAGTGCGGCCCTTCGCGCCTCCAGATCTCGAATCAGCGGGTCTAGCCCGCTTGGCTGCCGGCTGAGACTGAGCCGGTCGCCGATCCATCCTCTGAGACTCGGCCTCCTCCCTGGCCTGAGTCTCCAGCTCGATCTCCCTCTTCCGGGCATTTTCCTGGAGCTCGGAAAATGTCCGGTAAGTCGAGTTCGCCACGAACTCCCGTATGTCTCTCCTCAGAACACCCAAATAACGCCTCATACGAGCCTGCTCCGTCGATACCTGCTCAGGGCAAAAGATCTCCCTCTCATGGAACTTCCTGGTGATGACAGTCACTGAATCAGTACCCTGCTTGAGGGTCAAGAACTCCTGGATCAACCGTTCCCTCTCTACCGGGGGAACATACTCCTCTCGGAACATAGCGGTGAACCTCTCCCAGGTCACCTTAGAAATCTCAACCAAAGTAAAGTTCGTTGTCACGAACTTCCACCAATCCTTCGCTCCCAGGCGGAGCTGGTTCAAGGCGAACCGAACCCTCAAGTGCTCTGGACAAGAGCACGTATAGAAGCATCCCTCGATGTCAGAGATCCACCTCATAGCGGCAATGGGGTCCTGCGTCCCGTCGAACTCTGGTGGCTTCGTGTTGCTGAACTCTCGGAACAACAACGAGTCACCTCCCTGAGGTCTGGCAGCAGCAACAACAGCAGTAGCTGCAGCTGCAGCAGCCTCAGTCAACGCGGCGTACCGCTCATCAAAAGTCTCGATCAATGTGGTCTTGATGTCTCCAAACATCTCAGGAATCTCAGCCCGGATGGCAGCAGCCACTTCCTCATGAATCATCCGATGGATCTCCTCGCCGCTGACACCACTAGTCTCAGGTGTGTGTCGAGTCCCAACCATGATGTATCTGAAATACAACAAAATTATCAGAGATTTGATCGAACATGCTCATACTCGATGACACTACCCTACTTGTCCTCCGTCGTCCAAAAGATTCTTACTTGAAATGCCTACTGATCCGGTGTCTTCAGTAGTACGGGCCCAATACTACTGACCACACCGCACCAGCATCCACTTCAAGTCCTCCTCCTTGGATCTTGGATTACAAGTACTCTATTCTCATGAGCTCCTAACTGCTATCACTCGCTCTCAAAGCATCTCAGCAGCAGAAAACTCCTAGGCTAAGGCATCACAAATCAGGCCACTCTAGTCCTAATATGTATACTTAGCCTATTCTAGCATGCATAATATAACATATCTCAGAACACATAAAGTAAGGGTACTTTTGGGGAATTCGTCGCTCGGGCGCTGGCTGATCATACACACGACTCTGCTCTGTTTGTCTCAAAACTCTGTTACTCTTTTCAAAAATTTTATTTTATTATAAAAATTCTCCTCAATTCCTCAGTTTGAGTTCAGATACACCCGAAGGTGCATCCGAATCCCTCAAACCAAGGCTCTGATACCAACTTGTAACAACGTAAATTTTCAAAACAATTTTTCATTTTTAAAACCATTATTTTTCACAAATAACATTAACATATTGTTTCGAATGTATTTATCACAAGGACATTTCCCCAGAATCCAAAAACATAAACTCCTCAAGTGTGTACGAATCATGCCGGCGCCTTCCCGCGCTCATCACTGGTACCTGAAACACATCACACAACAACTGTAAGCATAAATGCTTAGTGAGTTCCCCAAAATACCACATACAACACATACGCCACTCAAGGCTATAATACGACCCTACGGTCGATGTGTCTCAGCGGGACCCTCCAGTCCCGTAGCTCATTGGACCCTCTGGTCCGATCATAGCTCGTTGGGCCCTCCGGCGCGGTCTATATCGTTGGACCCTTAGGTCCGGTCTATAACAACATACACATACACATAGCACATAGCACATAGCACATAATCTCATACATAACACATAAGACCCTCTGGTCTACACAATGTACCACTCTAGGTAAGTATAGTGAGAAGACTCACCTCGATGTCTCGGTAAATATCTGACTCGGAATAAATGCTTTGACCGGACTCGGCGAGTCTATACGTGTCCTCTGACTCTCTAGGATCCTCTCTTGACACGCCGAGTACTTCTCTGACTCGACGAGTTCCACCTGGCATGAATCGCGGGGCCACCACGACTCAACTCGCCGAGTCTCAAGAACAACTCGGCGAGTTCCGGCTTGAATCAGTCCCCCTGACTCTCCCTGACTCACTGAGTCGACCCCTCAACTCGACAAGACCACTCGCTGAGTGGTTACGAGCAAACTTCATGCTACTCGTCGAGTCTGTTCTTCAGACTCGGCGAGTTCATGCCATGCATAAACTAAAACTCACTTCTGAGGTCAGATCTGTTCCATACAATCATAGATCTGGCCTCCCCAAGCATGATAATCACATAAAGTCCAAACCTTGGTGCTCAAACAACAACTATTTGCTCCTATATGATGTTTTAGCCTCATATCTCATAACCCTTGGTCAAAACTCCCATGAATCCTCATAAAGCTTAAGGAATAAAGCTTCTCTGGACCTCTATGGATCCTATTTCAAGCCTCAACACAAATAGGGACAAAATGGACGTCAAATCTAACCAACAAAGGGGTTAAGAAACCCTAAACCCCCATGTTCATCAAAAGAATAGAAAAGGGAGCCAAAATATACCTCCAAAATGATGCTCTGAGCTCCAAAATTGAAGGATGTCCACCTCCCTTGCCTCCTCTTAGCTAGAATCTCCTTTGCCTTGCCAAACAAAGCTTCAAAGGTCAACAATGGCCTCTTCTCTCTCCCAAAACGCTCAAAATCTCTTTAGGGCTTCTCTCTGGGGTTGGTGGCCGCAAATGACGGCCATAAGCCCCTTTAAATAGGTCTCAAACCCTGGAAATTAGGGTTTCATTAAACAGCGTGGACTCGCCGAGTCCAGACCCGAACCCGCGTGCAAAAACCACGATCCTACTCGGCGAGTTTAGACTCCAACTCGCCAAGTCTCCTCACATCACCCAAGATTAAAAGAATAAAAATAATACCTGGGAATCCGGGGTGTTACAGGATCACTATTTTCAGATTCATCATACTCTTCAAAATTTGGATCACTTTCTTGAGATTCATCATCCTCTTCATACTCTTGATTACCCTCTTCAGATTCTCCATCCCCTTCATACTCTACATTATCATCATCACTCCCAATCAAATTTTCCATAAGGTTATTAAATAACTCATTCAATTGTTCATCAACATTATTAACAGGGGGTGTTGTAGCATCCTTCATCAACAGTTGATGCCTCTTGAACAACAGTTGCAGCCTCCCTAACACCATCCATCTCATCAATAAGAACACAAGTTGCTGCCTCCTGAACATCAGTTGAACCATCCTGATCATCATTCTTTTCCTTTGAAATGTGAACACCCTCATCAATATAATCTAAATTAAGCCTCTTGCTACAAGAACTTTCACCTATATTGGAATTCCTAACCCTACCCCTTCTATACTCTGGTGAGAAACTATCATTCTTACTCCCAAAAAGAATCAGAGACATGAACTCGCCAATAGGCTCACCATAACCATGGTTCACATTTTTCATTGGAGAATCTGCATGAACTTGACCCTCAACTTCAGCCCCTTGATCATCATTTTCTGGTAATTCCTCAATGACAACTTTACCCTTTGCATTTGGTGACATGAAGTAAGTCAGTAAATTTGTCTTTCCATGCTCTGTGTACACCTCAATCAGCTTGTTATGTGCAATGTATTTAGAAAGGTTGATCACATCCTGATCATTCCCTAAAGCTCTAAGACCAAATTGAAAGTCACCATTGGGTATCCTAAAATGGTAGTATATAACTGGGGATTCATCAACGAATTTAGAATTCCGTGGGTCTGGGTAACCTAGGTCAAGTATTATGGCATCAAGTTCATGCACAAAAAACTCATCAATGTCCACATAATCAACATAATGCACTTCACCTCCAATGTACTTTATATCAGGTAACTTAGTAAATTTCCCACCGTGATGAAGCTTAATACTAAACCATGTGGGTGCACCAGCTAAAAATCAAAATTGTACATATTAACAAAGTCAAAATTTTGCATTTTTTTTTGTTCTAAATCAATAAGAAAATGCAAAGTATAAAAGTTAGAGAAAACAAAGCAACTTACCATATACAGTTGACACATCAACAACTTCGTGTTTTGGTCTGATATGCCACATTACGAACACCATTTCGTATTAAACGTATACCCTCACGTGTGAGGCACGTGAGGGGGCTTAACAGATCCAACTTAACGAGAGTTAAGTCCAGGGACCAAAACCACATAAAAACCACTCCAAAAGGACCATGGATCCAAAAAACTCGTGGTTTGGACTAAAACCCCAAAATTTTGCATACCACAGGGACCATTTTTGCAATTTTGTCTAAAGATATTTATAGTATGTTTGGATTAATTATTTTATCTTGACAAAACTGTAAATTTGATCTCTATGGTATTCAAAAAACTTTGGATAGGATCCAAAAAGTTTCCAACTTGCATGCAATTTGGTCCAAAAAAACTTGAAAAGACGGTTATGCCCTTTGATTTTCTTTTTTATAATTATTTTAATACTATTTTGAATTTTTAAAAATGAAAACAAAAAGAATTTGCTACAAACCACCCCACGATACTCTCTCTCTCTCTCTTCCATCATCTTCTTCTTCATTTATCATCTACAAATCAGGGGAAAATAACCAGATTTTTTACTATTTTGCTACTAGATTATACGCATAAGGAGACCTAAAAAACCAGATTCTTCAATTTTTTTTGCCCAGCTACAAAAACCAATCATATTCCTCTCAACAGGTTCAATAAGGCTAAAATTCTTCTGATCTATTTTTGATGACTGCAATATCCATTGAAATTCTTGTTTGTGGGTGGCTCTCATTCCAGATTTCTTCTTGGCTGAACAATGAACTCATTCCCGATTCCCTTCACTTTTCTTTTCTGATATGTGTTTGTATTTTAGAAGTATTTTATTTCTACAACCTTAGTGAAGGTATTTTTCTTTCATATATTGAAATATCTAAAGGTACTTTTCTTTCAGGTGTTTCACCGAGCACCTGGAGTGCATTGTTTTCCTTCTTCCTTTTCTGATTTATTTATTCAGAATTATCAATATTGAAAGCATACGATTCCAATTTTCTTTCCTGAGACATCTAATTCAGCAAATAGATGAAGATGTATAGAGACAGGAATACACAATTAAGGAGTTGGAACTAAAATAATGGAAAATTGTAAGAGATTTGGATGCATCAATTATGATCCTAGAGATTGGATTAAGCAGCTCCTTGAGCTCTTGCAGATCTTTAGGCTTGGTTGAATGCTCTTAGAGAGAGGCAGAGAGGTTGATCGGGTCGAGTCATTATGAGTGTCTTCAAAGATGAGGCTGATGGAGAAGCGACTACAGTTTCATCCCACCATTGAGACATGGAAATATGTATTTTGGCCACCCTGAATCTCGGATGGAATATGTTTGGTGATATCTGGCTGGGGGACAGTAGCTTTAGGCTTAGGAGGTGGCTCAGTGGTGCCGCCAGCAACATGAACATGGTTCACCGGATATGTAGCCACCGCCTCTATCTTGGCTGATGTGGGATTTGGCTCTACGCTTCCAAGAAGGTAGTCGATTGAAAAATACTGGAGAATTCTTCAAAACCAATAACACTTCTTGGAGTTTGATTAGCGATAATTTTTTGTTTCAGATTCTTCTTGAGATGGGTTCTTTTTTGGTGAGGATGTAACGAGAGAGAGAGAGAGAGGTTGCTAGCAAATTCTTTTTGTTTTTTTCTTTTAAATCAAAATGGTATTAAAATAATTATAAAAAAGAAAAAAAAAATTCAAAGGTATAACCGTATTTTCAAGTTTTTTTGGACCAAAATCATAAAAAATTCTTGATTTTAAACCTTGCATGCAAGTTGGAAATTTTTTGGACCCTATTCAAAGTTTTTTGAATATCACAGGGACCAAATTTGCAGTTTTGTCTTTTATCTTTTAGGAAAAGTGATTATTTACTTATATGTTTTGAAAAAACAATTTTTAAAAAATGTTTGTATTAGTTTTTATATAGGAAAAACTAAAAAAAACAAATAAGTTGATTTTTAAAAAATGTTTGTTTTTGCTTTTTAAAGATATAAAACTAAAAAGCTAGGATTTTGTAGCTTTTAAAAAACTCTATATTTTGCTTATATAAAAACCTGTATCAAAAGTTATTTTTAAATACTTATAATATTTTTTAACTTATTAGGTTTTTTAAAAAACTAATAAGCTATTTTAAAAGACAATCTCAAACACAAACTTAGAAACAATAACTCTTTTATCTTTATATGTACACACACATTACAGTCCCTCCTAAGCCTAGGTACTAAACCCCATGAAAATACGTTGTTTTACTATATAAAGATTACGATTAAGGAATTCACGATTAACAATTGGAAATGTGGATTCAAGATCGACGCATAAGAAGCAAGAATATTGATTATCTTAGATCTTCGTGACAGTGGAAAAAAGTAATGTTTGGACGAAGTAATAAACGATAATGGATGAAAGAAAATAGAAATGGTAAAACGATAATGGAAGAAAAAAATGTTATCGATAATGATATATTTACCAGGTGTAAACCAAATCGAATATATTTTACTAAATTAAAACAACATATTTTATAGGTTTAATACCTAAGCTTAGTTTTTATTGCATAATATGTTAGTATGTATTTAACACCAATAATGTATGCATTTACAAGATTTCAAACGGGAAAAAAAGATTTCTAAAGAAAAATATCTGAAATATTTAATATTAATCACACGAATAAGTGAAAAAAATTGTGAAAAATGATTTCTAAAAAAAAAGCGTAAAAGCCTTTGCTACCGGTGATCAAAACCTCTTAGGTTTACATAGATGGAAAGTGGGACAAATGACTTGTACAGTTTGGAGTAGTTATAACTTATAAGGAGGTTACATAGTGGTTAAGAAACCAATAAATACGGACTAATTTATAATTCATGTACATACATATTCATATATTCTACAAACAGTTGATACTCGTAGGGTTTGCAAATAAATGTTGTCTAAAAACCAACTTTGGTTTCTTAAAGCTGCAACCAAAAAGACCTCGTAACATGGCTGGTGGCTCATTCGATACAGATGCATACATCTTTCTCACCCTGATATGACTATCTAGAATCATCACCTCCAATAACTTTCTACAGCTCTGAAATGCAATCAATGCAAGGATTATTAATTCTTCTTCATAAAAAAAAAAAAAAAAAAAAAAAAAAAAAAAAAAAAAAAAAAAAAAATTAACACAGATGAAACTGACATACCTGAGGATTTAAAACATTCATCTGGGTTATAATATGGTCCTCCAAAATCCCAGGATTTTGCATCACAATACCAAGTACACGACGCACAAGTCCCTTATAAACAATCTCATTAATACTCCCATCTCCATTTACCCAAGGCAAAATTGGCTTATAACAAGGCGAATCAACATCAAAATCACCAATACAAAATCCCTCTTTTGTCCCTGTTGTTCTTGGAGACGTTACTTTCACAATCTCCTTTTCATTTTCAATCAAAACTTGAGCAACTTGTTCTTCTTCTTCTGGTTGTGGGTGGTTTAAAATCGTGACTCTGTGCACTTCCTCATCAGGAGGAGCACTTGTACGATTTTCTTGTAACTCATCATTAATGGAGGAGGTTTGAGGCTCCTTGAGATGAAGAAGATCATGTTCATGTTGGTGGGATGCCATTGATGAAGCCAAAAGGTACTTTGATCGATATAAAGAATCAACAACATGGACACAATCGTATGCATTCACTTTTAAAACCTTCCCAAATGCCTCAAGCACTTCAACAATAACTTCTTCCATCTTTTCCCCTTCTTGTACATCAGTAATAATAATCTCGGAGATTCCTTCCATGCTTAACCCTTGGTCCCCAGCCTTTTGGATGGCTGAATAAACACTTTTAAACATATCCGGATCAAAGGTCCCAGAAGATGCCACGTGTCTTGCATGCCTACTCATACCTTCCCATGTTGACTCAGAAGATGCCACGAGTACAGATGAGTTGGAAACAGAAGGACAAGTGTCTCTATCTTCAGAAAAAGTAATCGCATCGATTCTTGGAATTAAACTACGGGTTAACGATAACTGAATGCCTGGAAAACCTTTTTCTTTACGAGAAAAAATCTCGCTGTCTAATATTTTCGGCTTTTTAGCTTTTTCAACACGCAATTGTTCTTGTTTATCATCAGAATCACGATTACGTTTCTTCAACTCCTCAATCTCTCCAACACCTTCATCAGGCAAACAAGGGAACATCGACACTTCGCCTGAGCACATGAGCAAACATAAATGAAGAACATCGCCACACTGAAGATCAGCAGGGAGATTCACTCCATACTCCAACAAATCATTCTCTCTCTCATGAATCCATCTCGACATCTTCACAGCTCTTTTTCCAGTATTAACAGGAAACGGAGAAGATGAAATACTGTGTAAAAACTGCTGCGAGAGTACAAAATGACTCGCATCGTTACCCCTCACCATGAATTTTCTGTCTCTGAGATAATTAAATGCTGTAAAAAGATCGTGTTCTGAGTATCTCCTCAGTGTTTCAGCCAACAAGCTTGGAACAACTGGAGCTTTTGCAGTACTTAAGAAGATAAGCTTGAAAAGCTCGATTGCATTAGAAACTGCTAATGATTTGTACGTTTGTGTTTCAAAACTTTTTCCTCTATTCATGAGCTTGTCATAGCTTTTAGGCAGACAACGTCTTCTTGATCTTCTTCCAGAACCTTCCCTCCTTCCACTATCCAAAAACTCATCGCTAGGGTTACCTGATGAACCTACACCTACATTGGTTTCATCAAATTCCTACAAACCAATAAAAAAAAAAGATTAACGAATGATTTGTGAAAATTTAAATGATCGATCAAATTCTTACATGTTGTCGAGGACAGTTGTTGGATACGAATCGAGAAGAACCTTTAGTTGCTGCAATTTTGAAAACCTGTTTGTACTGAAGAACCTCATCTAGGGCTATTTTTATATCGTTCTTGTCAAAATCATCCCATTGTTCATCAACATCCAACTCATTTGAAGGATGAACAGCAACATCAGGAGCTTTCCGATTATCGATGAGTGTTTTGTTCTTGGAATATTCTAGATGCTTTGCGTATCTGACACTAAGCATGTTACAGAGTCTCATTACAGCTTTTCTGAATTGATTGTTTCTGTTTAATGTTGACATTCTTCTTCTGCATGTTTCAGGAGGTGCTGGTAGATTCTCAAGTGAGCTCCATTCTGCTCGGTGAAATTTTGCTCCGATTGTAGCACGATGTCTCACGTACTCAATCACCAACAACCTGAGAAAAAAAAAAAAAAATCACCAAATTACATAAATCGTCCCTGGACTAAATGTTAATTTGCAATTTCAGTCCCTTAACCTGTCTGCTGTTTCTGTCCATGGAAATCTTTTCGTGCGTGTAGGCTGTTGTAGCTTTGACACAGAGTAAGGCTGATCGTCTTCATCTTCAATTAGTGCCACGTCATCAGCAGCCTCTTTCTGGACATCCATGTCATCAATTGACACATGTGTATGGGACAATTTGGGATGCTTCACTTTGCTAGATTCTTCAAGTAGATTTTCCATTAAAGTTTTTTCATTATTTACTGTCTTTACTTTCGAAGATCTTTTTCTTTTGTAAGTAATTAAAGCATTTGATGATTTATCTTTCGTGCTTCCAGCTCCCTTCAATTTATTCTTTTGTCTCTTATCATAGAATACACGAAGCACCTACAAAGATAATTAATCAGTTTTACAAAACAAACAATTAAATTAATTTAACCAAATAAAGAAAACAAACCTGTTCCAAGGTCAAATTAAGATTCTCTGCAATCTTCTCACATTTTTTGTAGGATAACTTTTGATTCGAGTCATCATTTGCTACAAGTTTTAACAGCTCAGCCCGTTGATGAGCTGTCATAACTCGAACTGATGCCCATGAACGCGAAAGGAACACCTGATAAAACGAAGTTTCAGAAAATATATAAAAAGAAAACAAAAAGAAAAAAGAAAAAAACCTCATGAACAGCAGATCCAGGGAATGCATGCAAAGCAGCTTTTGGATCAGAAGCAGAATAACAATACTCCAAAGTATTCCAGTATTCATCAACACCTTTTCTACATGCAAGAACAAAATCATGTCTAACATGAGGACGAAGATCAAAAGAATTGACACCTGGCGAAGGCAAAGCAACTGTAACAGGTTCCTCAATGTAAGGCTTAAGTTCTAGAGAATGTCTAAGAGTAGTAGTAGTAGTAGTAGTAGAATGTGGGCCCACTCCCACGTGAGTCTCCTCCACAAATTCTCCACCAATCAAACGTATCAGCTTCAAACGTCTTAAGATGTCAATAACATAAGAGATCCTTGCAGTTGCTCGAGTCTCCATGAGAGACCTATACTCCGGAATCGAAAGATCGGAAAGACGAATTCCATTCCGACATTTCTCAATCATGGAATCGAGTTTCACAGCAGACCCAGCAACCTGTAAAAACAACTCAAGTGGCATGGCTTTAATAGCTGCATCTAATTCAAACAATTTGCAAGAACTATACGGATTCTTGTTAACATCATCTTCTTCTCCTGATAGAATACTAATACTATCATCCCACCCAGGGACACCTGTCAGATACTCCCATAGAAAAACATGAAGAAGCTTTGCACGAACCATTTTAGCCAAAACAAAACCGTTTTCCCTCATTGCTATAAAAGCCTCGGATTGAACATCGTTTGTTGTAGGAATTCTCTCCACATTATTTAAAACAGGGATTGATTTTGATTTACTATTTGTATGTCGAGGGAAACATTGGGTGCGTATTAGCTTTTCAAATGACCTAATTTTCTCATGAACAATATCTGATAAATCTTCAGCTTTGTATACAGATGGATGGAGGATCACATCAACTGTACGTTTGCGACCACAGTTTGTGACAGAAGGGATTGCAAAACTAATGCATTTGCAGTGTCCATCTTCTTGAAGCTTATTTAGACTTCGCTCTAATGTCTTTCTATCCATCATTGTATGCTTATTGTCAAGATTCTCGAGACTTTCAAGCACCCTATGTAGTTCAGGTTTTATAAGAACCTTTTCTTCCTGTCAAAAGAAAAAAGAAAACTATAAGATATATAAGTCAATTTCAAGGTAAAAGGAGATAAAGATTAATATATTGACCTGTAGCTTTTCAAGTATCCTTTGTTCCCTTTGTGAGCTAGCTGAACTAAAACCGAGACATGGATATGTTGTATATGAGCGCCTAACATGGGATGCTGGTGAAGCAGATGAAGATATCTCTAACGCAGGGTTTAAATTTACAATTATGCCACTTGTGTCACTTTGAAGATTATGAGAACCTGTTGAAATTAAACCAATTGGATCAATATTCTGTTCTTCACTGGCTTCAGCGTTGACTGTAGTAATCCGATGATCCGACTCTTGGGTAGTGTGAGTAAGCATGAGTTGACCAACTTGGGTTTGACTTTGAGTTGAAAGTTTGTCATCCATGGTGTCTTCTGATTTACTAGGGAGTGAGGTTGAAGCTTCAGAATTGAAGTTTCCAGAAGTCCAAACTCGGTAGACTAGACCTCTATTAAGGTTTTCTGACTCAAGATGCATCTGGAATCTAGACACCATATCAAGAATTCGAGGGTAGTAACGTTTATTCTTTATGCCAAGTCTTTTGTATACCTCATTAAGAATCAACCCTTTTGAGCCTTCAGCATCAATCATATCATAAATTTGTTGCTCAATAGGAAGTTCAAGAAGCTGTTCAGTATTTTGACCACTGTTGACAAGTTTGACCTGTTGTTCTGTATCAAGATCATCATCTCCACCTCCATGACTTTTGGGGACAAAAGTTTTGGGAGAAAATGTCTTTAGCAGACGTAAGCAGCTAACTTCCTTTTGGTTCACTGTAGCTTGAAACTCCTCAACTAGATGAGCATCTTTCAGCCTGCGTAAAATCTGAGACCACTTGTGCAAATTGCAATACAGTTGAATCAGGGAAGAAGATGAAATGAACCTTAGAGTTATGCTAAATGGTAAATGGTAAGAAATGAACTTACACTTCTCCAAGCTCTATGTCCAGAAGTTTTGCGATAACCTAACTCCTTCTTGATATCTCCAACAACAAGAACCTTTATAAAAGGAAGCAAGAATTAGCAGATGATTAAGTATAAAGGCAACTGAAATGTAGATACTAGATAGTAACCTTGCCATCGGCTTGTTCTAGTCTATCACAAACAGCTTTTATAGCAGGTAAATAGTCTTTTATGTGTACATCTTCTTTGATGTGTTCTTCAGAAACACCACCTCCTGTAACAACTCTTCTGTCTGCATCATTCTCTTTGATAATTTCAAGTCTTTGTAAGCTTCCCAAAGGCTTTGCATAACGGTATAAGTGGAGCATATTGGTGTTTACTATTGAACCAGCTTTGTATTCTCCATCGTTTCCAGCTTCTTTCTTCCTTACTATTGTTGATTGCCTCACAATTAACCCACGGGTTTCAAGATTCCTTAATATGTAGTACATGTTGTTGTTCTTAATGCCAAATTCTTTCACAAGTTCATTCTGGGTTACTCCATCTGTTCTGCAGCAGTAGAAAGTATAGTAACATCAATAACCTTTATGCATAGTTTTATCCAACAGCTCTCAGAGCAGTTTTTCTTTTTATCTAAAAAAAAAACCTCGATTTCAAAAGAGTTTTCAGTTCCTGCATCAATGGTTTCCTGATTTTGGCATTCATTGTAGAGATTAACCAATGTATTTACTTTTTCTTAAAAGTGAAAGTAGACTAATGGTTTGAAGTTTAAACTTTAAAGCAGTCCAATAGATAGCATATGAGCTGCCTTCGAGTTCAAATTCACATATAGATAATATCAACTAAATTTTTGCACAAATGTGTCCCCATATGAATAGAAAAGTTCGGAGCTGATCATGTTCTAACGATTGATCTGAACTCTGTATTCAGACCAATGGCAAGATCACTATAGTAATGTTTCGTAATAAGACCGATCATATCATACAAACAAACCTAGCAATAGCAAGACGTTCGAGGGCGCGACGCTGTGGCTGGGAAATGCCGGCATCCGAAGCTTTAATGTCGTAAATCCCGACAAAGCTGTTAAGCAGATGCTCTGCCGCGATAATCCTCAAGTCGATCGCTTCGGCATCTTCGAAAGACTGAATCTTAGGGTCTTCAGCATCGTACGTAACGCCTTCACATTCGAATCGAAGACTTGGAATATTAAGAAGATTGGACCACAAGGCCTTCTTGACGTTGGTGCAGAGATGGAGACCATTAGAGGAGAGATGAGTGGGGATCTTGGACCATAGACCACGGAGAGTTAGTCCGTTAGCTCCTTGCGAGCAAATTTCTTCGAGTGCTCCGTAGACGACGGTGTCCATTGACGATGTCAGGGATCGAGCTGCATGCAACCGTTGGTCGTTAGCAAGGAAATGGTGAGTGGTGATGTGACGTGTGAGAAAATTTAGAATCAGAATTTGGGTGTTGTTCTTGTTGCAGTGTGATTGTAGGTTTAGGGTTCGAGTCCGTCCCCGGAGAGAATGGTGTTCGATTTGCTACACATCTAATAGCCGGCCTGATAAAAGATTCCAGTTTTCGCATTTTTCTAAAATAATATTATATTAAAAAGAAAATTTAACAAGCCAAAATTATAAAAAAAAAAGTACTTGTTAAAATTATAAAATTACCTGGTTTTGGTTTTAAAAAAATTTAATGGTGTATTGGTAGTCTAATTTTAGATACATTGTATGTTTTTGGTCTCTATTTGATGGTGTAGTCTAATTTGAGATACATTATGTGTTTTTGGTCTATATGGCACGTATTTTTATATGGTTTTTGTTTATACCCCACATAAAATGACAAATACATTTTTAAGATATTTTTTTATATTCTTTTAATATTTTCTTATTCTTTTGAAAAAAAAAATACACACCACCTTTTTAAGTATATAGGGACCAAAACCAATGAAAAGATTTAATATTAGACCATAATTGTCTTCATAAGTGTAAGGGCATAACTGTTTTTTTTAAGTGTATAGGGACCTAAACTTTTTGGATCAAAATTATAAATTGCTAACTGTAACACCCCGACTCTCAGGTATTGATTTATATAAGAATTTTTTATTTTCAAGGTCTACTCGACGAGTTGGTTGCCCTACTCGTCGAGTAGCAGCGGGTTGGTCCACATGTTTTAGTGACCTACTCGCCGAGTCCAAGAAGGGACTCGACGAGTAGGAGCTGGCAGATGAAACCCTAAATTCTGGGGTATTGCACCCTATTTGAAGGATCATTGGCCTTCCCCCCGGTCTCCCCTTTACAGCTCATTGGCACCCTTAAACCCTAAATCGTGTGTGTGTTTCTTTGGTGTGTTAAAGCTAGGAACTCGTGGTGAGGAACTCTTGGGAAACAAGTAAATGAAGCTAGGAACTCGTGGGAAGCAAAGATCTACTTCAGTTGACACTCTCTTGAAGGTATTGGGCTGTCTCCTTGGATCATTTCATCTTTAATCTCTTTTGGGTGGGTTTTAGGAAATGTTTCTTGTGTTTGAGTCAATATCTGAAGTTGCAACTTCAGATCTGGACTCCCTTTGGCCTCTAGATCTATAAAGTTATCAGCTTTGGCAAGTATGAGCCTTCCCTCAAGTGCAAGACATCCTTGAAAGCTTAGTTTTGTCATTTTAAGGCTTTCGAGCTTTGCATGCACGTAAAGTTTGCAACTTTACGTGATAAGCATGCCTTGGGAAGTTGGATCTGCAATATGGAGCCTTTGCATGGCTTAAAAAGCATCTGTATGGATGAAGGACTGAAAGGGACTCGGCGAGTGGCATGGTCAACTCGGCGAGTCTGATGAAGATTTTCATGTGCTCGGCGAGTCGGATGAGTGACTCGGCGAGTCGGATGAGTGACTCGGCGAGTCGGATGGGGTTTTCCCAACTATTGGACATATGTGGACTTGGCGAGTTGCAAGGGAAAACTCGACGAGTCGGCTAAGGAGTTTTCGGCCGCAAACCTTAGGAACTCGACGAGTCACTTTAGTGACTCGGCGAGTTGGTGAGTTATGCATGAAACTCGGCGAGTAGCTGAGGGTACTCGACGAGTTGAGGTCAACATGGACTGTTGACCTTGACAGTTGACTTTGACTTTGACTAAGGGTTGATCAGTGGCCTCCAGGGGACGTTTTGGGAGATTGGAAAATTTACAAGTATGGTTTACAATGAATATATGTGGTGGAGTTCGTGGCAGTGATCCGATAGTTTGAACTTATCTTACGAGTCGACAGTTGCAAAGTGACTTATCATCACTATATAAATAGGGTCTACGACACCAAGGTCGGCCCTTTATGATTTTATCCAGATTATGGCATGATATGTTATTGGTTTACATCCTGGTGGTTAGGATGATGTTATGCTTATGTTAGTGACCTGGTTAGTTCAGTGTCCTAATTATAGAATGATGTTATGTTAGTGACCGATTAGGTCTGTATTCCAGTCTTTGGGATGTTGATATGATTAGTGATATGATAGATCGGTTTGACTATTATATGATATGAGCTAGCATATGATACTTATGTGCACATGTTTGTTTGATTGAGGGTTGGGTTGAGACGCTCCTGCTTTGTGTTGTAGGCCAACATACCCGGTGAGCGGTCCGGATTGGTTGTAGGCCCTGGGAGGCTGTCCAGTCATGTCGAAGGCTCGGGAGCGGTCCAGATAGGCCGTAGGCCTTGCAAGGCGGTCCAGTCAAGTTGAAGGCTCATTATGCATGTTGTTCTATATTTGAAATATGTTATGGTTACATTGGTATGTCGTTGGTATTTTGGGGTAGCTCACTAAGATTTCGGGCTTACAGTTTCAGTTTGTTGTTTCAGGTACTTCTGGTGATCGAGGGAAGGCGAAGGCCTGATCGTACCGCTCCTGCTGCTGCTATGTTTTATGATTGGAAACTGGGATACTATAATGATTATTATTTTGAAAAAATATTATGTAATAACTAAATGGTTTTTAAGTGTGTTGAAAAGTTTTAATTTGACATGAAATTATGGGTGGTACACTAACTACACAGATTATTTTTGCAATTTTTTATTAACAAAAAGTTTACGTAACTTTAAGTTTTTAAATATGGTTTTACCATAAATTTACTTTTTCATGAATTAAAACCGAAACTTTACAAGATTTGTTTGTGTAAATGTCATTTAGCAGGTTTTTTATTCTCTAGACGGTTACACTACCATGTTGGCAGCTGACCGGTTTTGGTCTTAGTGGCTGATGTGGCTATGACCACCTCATTTTCTCTTTCTCACCATTTTCTCTTTCTATCACCATGCATACACCCTCACCCACCCTTTCATTTGCTTTGTAATCTCATCTTCTCTACCTGTAAACCATGCCAAAACTATCATCACCGCTATCATCTTACTGAAAACCACCACCGTCGTCATATTTGTCTTCCTTGAACCTAATTGAAGCATCAGAAAGAAACACCAATGCTCACTTCAACTCAATCTAACATTCGGTATAAAAAAAAATACACAAAACGAAGATATAGAAATCGCCACATGTTACTTCTCAAATACATTAAAAAATAGTGAAATAGGATCGAGTTTTTGATTTGATACTTGTTTTCATCTATGAGCTTCTAATTGGGATTAAGTTTCTTCAAGTCATCTTCTTAGATCTCCACATTCTCAATTTTGGAGTGTGTATGTTTTCCATTGAACAAAAGCAAATGTATTATGATTTGTATGTGTTCATCATCGATTAACATGTATGTGTGTGTTTGTGTGTTTCCATAAACGGTAAAAGAAGACACATTTAACCATAATTTCTTAGGGATCACAATCAATCCTTCTACATATATGGCTTCATATCAAATTTGTCACACCTCTGAACCAGACGGCGGAAACGTCTGGGGGCTTGAGCGTGACTTCCTTGTTGTAGTATCATCACAGAGTATATAATTGAAACATAACATCATCATCATCACACATGAAATACAACAATATTCATTGTTTACATCAAGTATTGTAATTGAATATTACATGCCAAAATAGTCAGAGTATGATGAAACAAAATATAACAAATATCCATTAGTTTGTTCCGCTCAACCTGCTTCAACGGTTTCCTGAGAATACAAGTTAATTTAAAAAGGTCAACATAAAAATGTTGGTGAGTTCATAAGTATGTTTATGAAAATGATTCGTACAACTTTGAAACCACCAGAAAATCCTATATTTTCTTAAAACAGTTTAGTATGTTAGTGTTAGATCTTGTATTAATGCATGTGTGTTATTGGTTATTAGAATGTATAAAGATAATGCAGAAATGTAAAGAGAATGTAAAGATAAAGTCCCCAGACGACCCTATGTTGTCTGAAAAAGAGAATGTTGCCATACCAACCCCCGAAGTTTAGTACCAGTACGAGTATGTTTCTGAGTAATCCAAGAGAAAAGAGAATGTAAAGAGAATGCCTCCAGACAACCCGATGTTGTCCGTAAAAGAAAATTCTGCCATACCAACCCCCGAGGTTGAGTACTAGTACGAGTATGTTCCCGAGTAATCCAAAGAGAAAAGAGAAAGGTCTCCCGTAAATTTACAATGTTAATTTCTCTAAGTGAGCCGTTACAACCATACTTGATAATGAAAATTTCGCCTGTCTTGACGTCTGGAAGATGCCGACTTGTTTAAGGTACGGTTTGTCACCCTAGACTAGACTAGTCTAAATGTAGCGAACAACTCAGGTGTGGAGCGTCACCCCCATATAGATCTATACACAAACTCGTGCTCTCCCTCCACGAGACTCTGGTTATAACTACATGCTACGATCGTACACTCAATATATGTCAACCGGAAAGTCTCACTAGATCCTTAATCGAATTTACGCGAAGAGAAACATATAAAACTCATTTCAGGCCCAATGAACCATGTAGGTGAACCACTAAGGCATCACTAAACATGTAAGTCATTTCAAGGCCCGATAGGAATGAGATCATATAACATGGGCTCGTGTGACTATAAATTGAAATATCATCACAATGAAAATACATGAAACATAACACAATCATCACCAAACATTACATAATACAATTGGTATTGTTGACATCAAGTAGATTGTCTTAGTTTACATATTCCAAAATATTAATAATTGTATGATGTTTGACATTACACAAAATAAATCCACACACTTGAAGGTTCTTCTGCTTAACGCTTACCTGAGAATACAAGTTATTTTGAAAACGGTCAACATATATAATGTTGGTGAGTTCATAAGCATGTTTGAATGGAAGTCTCTGTATTATTTGTAAAAACCCATAAAATCCGATACTTATTGTAATTAGTATGAAAATGATGTGAAAATCGAGTATAGATGCATGTATGGATTTCATAGTAAAAATATGTATAAGTATGCAATTTAGATTCTTTGAATTCTTTCTATTGTAAGTAGAAGGTAATTGAATAATAGTATTTCCCCAGAAAATCCGAAATTTTCTTCTATTAAAAGTGTCGTGATCATATAATCCCAAAACCAAGTATCGATGTATGTATTTTTTCGAATCATCAAGATTAGTATGATTATACCGAAATATTTGATGGAGTTAGTCTCTAAGTGAGTCGTTACAACCATACTTGATAATGACTAATTTGCCTATCATGGCGTTTTGGACGCCGGATAGGTAAGGTTTGTCGCCCTAGACTGGCCTAGTCTAGCTGTAGCGAACAACTAAGGTGTGGGGGTGTCATCCCCGTATAGATCTATACACAAACTTTCGCTCTCCCTCCAGGAGATTCTGGTTATAACTACAGGCTACGATCGTATACTCAAAGGTGTCAACCGACAAGTCTCACTAGATCCTCAACTTTTCGCGATTGTTATGTTTTTCACCATGTATAATGTTTACGTGTATGTTTTTAAGTTTTCCAAATTCCAAGAGTAAGTGATGTATAGTCCAAGCCCAATTAGCATGTAGATGGGCCACTAATGCCCAATAGACATGTAAAAGGGGCAATTTAGGCCCAATAGGCAAGTAAATGAGCCACTAAGGCCCAATAAACATGTGATCCATAGCCCAAACCCAAATTAACATGTAAATGGGCCGCTAAGCCCAATAACCATGTCATGGAAGATATTGGGCCCAATATATACTTGAATGGACCACTATGGCCCATTAACCATGTAACGAGAGTATCAGGTCCCAATAAACTTGAAATCGTTGTATTTTGTTTATTCGTTAAAATATTGCTCATTTTAGTTTGAATGTTTTACCAAAGTGATGAAAAAGCCCACTATTATTAATATGGTATTTTTGGCTCATTAAATCATAATTTTACGATTTGAACTCGTTTTTAATAAAATTTTCACTTTAGGTCCCTTAATACCTAAAATATACATTTCTGGATTTATTTCAAATAAAATGTCATTTTTGGTCCTTTTTGATGAAAAATAACATTTTAGCCCATTAAAACATTAAACTTTGTATTTTCGGCCCAATTATAAAATAATTTACAATTTTGGTCCAAAATGCATTCATTGACATTTTCAGCCCTTATTTCATAACAAATGACATTTTAGCCTTTATTTTGTAAAGATTTACATTTCATCCCTTATTTCATAACAAATGACATTTTCGGCCCAAACTTTATAAAACTAACATTTTTGGCCCAACTTTGAAATAAGTGTCATTTTCAGCCCCTAAATTTGTAAGTTTTCATTTTTTACTCAAGTTTTGATCAAATAACATTTTAGTCCATAAAAATTATATTTTTGCAATTTGGGCCCAAAAAGCCGTAAGGCCTATAATGCAAAATTTTACACTTTTGGTCCTTTTGAAGGTATGGTTGTTATAAAAACTCATTTTTATACAATGTGACCCTTTTGATCCTTACAAAACCGTAAGTGTCAAAATTATCCCAATCTTTTGTTTACTTGTCAAAAATGATCCTTATATAAGATTTTTGTTTTGTTTATCACATCTTAGGCATGTATAACACTTTTATCTTTGTAGTATGATATTTAGAGTGTTTTATTTTATGAATCTCACCTATTTTTGTTAGAGTTTTCGAGATTCATCAAGTTTTATCACATAATCACAACATAAACCAAGAAAATCACACATAACATGCATAAATACATATATCTACACATAAACACTTGTATTCTCCCCCAAAAACATGTAAAATCCGAAAATAAGGGGGTATGAACTCACAATGGGTTGATGATCTCGGTTGTGAAGAAGAAAATGGAAAGATCTCTGCCTTTAGTAAGCTTTCTTGAGTAGATTTCGAACTTAGGAAGTTCTAGGAAGCAAAATCACGAAAACATGTGTTGATAAGGAGTGATTTAGCTAAAGAATGAAGTAAACCAACTTAAGTTTACAAGATCTTACCAAGGATTGATGGTATTAGTGAAAGACCCTCTTGAAAGCACTCTAGATCTTCGAAAATTTGGAGGAGGAAGGGGATGTTCTTGAGAGTGTTTGAGAGAGAGTTTTGAAAGTGTGTGTGTGTGTGTGTGTTTTGGGCTTGCTCTCGGCCGAGAGTGATAAAGAGAAGGAAGAAAAGGTTTTGCATGGAGGGTAATGATCTCATGGATGTATGTGATTTCTAGATATTTGATATGTAATTGTGAGTTGTCATTAGCTTAATCCATGCTCTTTTCATTTCTTTTTTCTTTTTTTTTTTTTTACATATGGGCCGAAAATTTGGGCTAGAAAAAAAAAGTGGATTAATTTGGGCCATTACTTGCCTTGGCTCGAGATTATGAGGCCCAAATAAATACTTTTTGGCCCATTGGGCCCTTAGGATGGTTCACGGCTCAATAAAAGTCCATTAGGGTAAATGGAATCATTTATGGCCCAACAAGGCCCAATAAAAGTAAACCAATCCATTTTAGGCCCATTATTGCCCAAAATGTTAAGTTTTATGAATGTGGGTCCAAATAGAGCCCATTTAAGGGTTCTAAGCCCAAGTTAGTCAAATTAAATGCTTATTGGTCTATTAGGCCCAATAAGAAAATCCTAGTCTATAATGAACTTGAATCATGATTTTTAGGGTTTTCAACTCCCAATTGACTTTCTGAAATGTTTTGTGTAGAGTTTTGAACTTTACCGGGTGAACCTTGATTGAATTTGTTGTCATTAAAATGAACATAATACATATCATCAAGTTAGATGTAACGTCCCAAAAATACCGGTTAAAAATTTCATTTTTAATTTAGGTTAATACATAGAAACATCATTACAAAACATTCATAACAATAATCCATGTCTGAAAACCGGTAATATCATGGTAATAATTCAGAGTACATCCCAAAAATCCATGGTGCGGAAAACAAGAGTGTGTATGATATGCCGCTACCGCGCCGACTCCTTTCCCCTAGCTGAAGAGGTGCCTGAAACAACAACTGAAAAACATAAGCACAAAGCTTAGTGAGTTCCCCCTTCGTACCACATACCATACAAACACATAACATACATACTGCCAGGCTATTCTGGGGTGCCTGACTACCCGATACGGCCATTCTGGGGTGCCGACTACCCGTGCGGCCATTCTGGGGTGCGGTCTACCCGTGTCAAGCTATTCTGGGGTGCTGACTACCTGTCGGTCCTGACAACCGATCCTCGCGGACTATTTCACCCCTACTGCTACTTACACATATATCATAACATAACAAATTGTCAAACATATCTGGGGTGTCTGAACTACCCTTCGGTCCTAACAACCGAACTCGGGGACTGCTCCCCTCCTACTACCTCAAACTCATATAACAGGTCATGCTAGCATATAAACATAACATCACATACTGTCAGACGTATCTGGGGTGTCTGACTACCCTCCGGTCCTAACAACCGAACTCTACTACTATCACATATAACATATCATGCTAGCATATAACATATCAGGTAGTAGCAAACCTAGATGATATCACAAAGACAATCATCTAGCATACGTCTCCTACTGGTGGGCCGACATTGTGGCCTTAGACCCACCGCTACTGGAAGGTAACTCACCTCAAAGTAGCTGCTGATCTGATCGGGAACTGACTGTCTACTGCTGCTGCTGCTCCGGACGTCCTCCGGCTATAATTCCCACAAAACGATTAGTTAAACACTGTTAGATGTGCTTAGGGTAAAATGACCCTTTTACCCTTGACCAAGTCGAAATCCAAGTCAAAGTCAACTTCCAGTTGACTGGACTCGCCGAGTCCTTCCCTTACTAATCCGGACCTACTCGCCAAGTCCCTCTCCCCACTCACTGAGTCACCATTGACTCACCACTCGGGACTATGGGGCCGACTCGAGTCCCAACTCGCCGAGCCCGCGAGCAACTCGCCGAGTTCCTCGAGCGGATCCCCTACTCGCTTCCAATCCACACCAGAACACCCCATACGAGGGTTTGGGGTTTTGGGACTACGTTACACGGTTAATTCCGCGTGCAGGTACGAAGGGTTGAACCTTCAACGCTTAAACCCCTCTTGCTCTGTGAAAGTTCATATGATTCGCCGAGTTTGAAGAACAACTCGGCGAGCTCCAGGAAATCTTCATAGGACTCGCCGAGTTGTTCATCCAACTCGCCGAGTCTAGGACCATCTTCATAGAACTCGCCGAGTTCCACTTTGGGACTCACCGAGTCCCTCAACCCATTTCCCGAGTAGGCCAGATCTGAGACATGCAACGCTTCAAAACCACAGATCTATGGTCCTAGGGCATGTTTACCAAGTAAAGTTGCAAACTTTACGTGCATGCATGGCCCTATGAGCTCAAACATGCAATTCCAAGCTCTTTAAGAGGTCCTACACTCAATAGGGACCTCAATCACCTCAACCACATAGACTTTATGCTACTAGAATGTCCAAAAGGCCCAAATCCGAAGTCCTTGCAGAACATTAACCATAAACACATAGAGATTTAGGTTCTTAGGGCTTAAAACCACTTTTTAGGGACAAAAAAGGGATTTAATGAACTAAAGATCAAGGTAGGAACTTTTCTACCTGAATAGAAGCCCTTCACAGAGTAGATTCCGGATCTTCTTCCCTTCTTGCACTCTTCAACCTTCTCCTTGTTCTCCCAAGCTCCATACCACCAGGAACCAGGTGCTACAAATCTCCCCCACTTATTTTAGACTTTGTCCTCGAAGTCTGTTGCTTGCTCCAAAAATAGCTCGGGGTAATGCTCCATCATCTCTTCCACCGGCTCCCAAGTCCACTCTGATCCCTTCCGGTGCTGCCATTGCACCTTTACGAGTTCCACTCGCTTGTTCCTCAAATCCTTCGACTTCCGGTCGATGATTGCTACTGGTCTCTGAACATAATTCAGACCGCCATCGACCTGAATGTCTTCTAACGTAACCACTGTGGAGTCGTCTACCAGGCACTTCTGCAGCTGAGAAACATGGAAAGTGTTGTGTATCTGACTGAGTTCGGCTGGCAAATCCAGCCTATACGCCACCTTGCGCACCCGGGCTACAACCCTGAACGGCCCAATATACCTCGGGCCCAACTTGCCCCGCTTCCTGAATCGAATGACGCCCTTCCATGGCGACACCTTCAGGAGAACCATATCCCCAACCTGGAACTCCAGGTCGGATCGGCGCTTGTCGGCGTAACTTTTCTGCCGACTCTGCGCGGTCTGAAGCCTGCTCCGAACCTGCTGAATCCTCTCGGTAGTCTTGAGCACCACTTCGGTGCTCCCCATGACCCTCTGTCCAACCTCTCCCCAACATATCGGGGTCCTGCACCTCCGTCCGTACAACATCTCGAATGGAGGGCGGTCGATACTCGCGTGGTAGTTTTTGTTGTACGAGAACTCAGCCAAGGGAAGATAAGTATCCCAGCTACCACCGAAGTCTAGCACGCACGCCCGCAACATACCCTCCAGAGTCTGGATGGTCCGCTCGCTCTGACCATCTGTCTGCGGGTGAGAGGCAGTGCTAAAATGCAAACGAGTGCCCAAATCGTCATGAAACCTCTTCCAAAACCTGGAAGTAAAACACACATCCCTGTCCGAGATAACCGATACTGGCACCCCGTGCCGCGCTACAATCTCCCTAATATAGATGTTGGCCAATTTCTCGGCCGATATGCTCTCCTGAATCGGAATAAAATGAGCACTCTTGGTCAATCGATCCACGATGACCTAAATTGAATCTACTCCATGCGCGGTCCTGGGAAGCTTCGTGATAAAATCCATCGTGATATCTTCCCATTTCCACAACGGGATGTCCAAGCCACATCCCGCTTCATGCAGGGCCACCAATAATCTAGACGAAGATCCCTATACATCTTCGTCGCCCCTGGATGAATAGAGAATCGGGATTTATGCGCCTCCTCCATCAAGATCTGGCGCACGCCTCCATGATACGGCACCCACACCCTACGGTGTAGTGTCAATAGTCCTTGGCTATCATAATCGAAGGAGGAAACCTGACCCACCATACGCTCGCTCTTCCAATGCTCCTCCTTGATAGCCTCATGTTGAGCCTCCCAAATTTGCTCCAACAGGGGAGTCACTACGGTCATCCTCATGCAAATATCCCTGATCGGCGCCGCCTTGCGGCTAAGCGCATCGGCCACCACGTTGGCCTTCCCCGGGTGGTAGAGGATCTCGCAATCATAATCCTTCACCACGTCCAACCACCGATGCTGCCTCATGTTCAAATTCGGCTGATCCATGAGGTACCTCAAACTCTTGTGGTCTGTGTAGATGGTACATCGAACCCCGTAGAGGTAATGCCTCCAAATCTTGAGGGCAAAAACCACCGCCCCCAACTCTAAATCATGCGTCGGGTAGTTTGCATCGTGAGGCTTGAGCTGCCTCGAAGCGTAGGCAATGACATGCCCCCTCTGCATCAGTACCGCGCCCAACCCTGAAATGGACGCGTCATAGTAAACCACAAAATCCTCTACGCCCTCTGGTAGGGCTAAGATTGGCGCCTCGCACAATCTCTGTCTCAGTGTCTCAAACGCAGCCTGCTGCTAGGGTCCCCACCGAAAGACTACGACTTTCTTCGTCAGCCGCGTCAGGGGTACGGCTATCTTGGAGAAATCCTGAATGAATCTCCGATAGTATCATGCTAATCCCAGGAAGCTCCGAATCTCGGATGGAGACTTAGGAACCTCCTATCTCATCATGGCCTCGACCTTGGCCGGGTCGACTAGAATCTCGTTCTGGTTGACAAGGTGTCCGAGAAATTGCACCTCGCGCAACCAAAACTCGCACTTGGAGAACTTGGCATACAAGCTCTCCCTCCTCAGGGTCTCCAAAACCTCTCTCAGATGCTCCTCATGCTCCTCTTGTGTCTTGGAATAAACCAAGATGTCGTCAATGAAAACTATCACATACCAATCCAGCATCGGTCTGCATATGCGGTTCATGAGGTCCATGAACGTGGCAGGAGCATTGGTGAGCCCAAAAGGCGTCACCACGAACTCATAATGGCCATAGCGCGTCCGAAATGCGGTCTTCTGCGCATCCTCCTCTCTGACCCTCATCTGATGATAACCCAAACGCAAATCGATCTTGGAGAACCAAGATGCTCCCTGAAGCTGGTCAAAGAGATCATCAATCCTCGGGAGTGGGTAACGGTTCTTCACCGTTACCTTGTTTAGCTCCCGGTAATCTATACACATCTGATGCGACCCGTCCTTCTTTCTCACGAACAGAATTGGGGCTCCCCAGGGTGAACTGCTCGGTCGAATGAATCCCTTGTCTAACAGCTCCTGCAGTTGTGTAGACAATTCCTGCATCTCAGGAGGAGCCAACCGATACGGTGTCTTGGCTATTGGAGCCGCACCAGGAACGAGGTCAATCCTGAACTCCACCGGTCGCTTCGGAGGTATCCCAGGAAGCTACTCTGGAAAAACATCTGCGAAGTCTCGCACCACCGGAACCTCGCTCACCGTCGCCTTACCCGCCTCCCGGATATCCATCACATACGCGACATAAGTTGCGCATCCCTGCTGAAGGTATCGTCTAGCCCTCGCTGCTGAACAGACTGTGGGTCCACACTGTGGCCTCTCACCATGAATCACTAACTCTCCCCCACCTGGGGTCCTGACTCGCACTAGCTGCTGCGTGCAATCTATCACCGCCCCATTAGGGCTCAACCAATCCATGCCTATAATCACTTTGTTCCCACGCAACGGAATGGGAACCAGATCCACCAAATAACACTCCTCGAATAACCTCAGAGCACAATATCTGAACACGGATGACGCTCGCACTGATCGATCGTCGGCAATCTCCACCTCGAAAGGCCAATCCAACATGCCCGAAGACTCAGTGAACTTCTTGCTAAGCGCAAGGGAAACAAACGATCGGGTAGCACCCGAGTCGAACAACACCTGGACTGGGATACCGTTCACATGGAACGATCCTAGCACATATATACACATATACCGAGCACATATCAATTGATGGGTTTTAGACCTAAGAACATCCTATGTGCTCATACAACCCCTAATGCTTGGATCTAGGTTTCTCTATTGTACATGCAAGTTATCCAAGACTATAAACCCTAATTCTAGCATACAAGTAACCATATTAACATAAGAATAGGTTTAAGATGTTACCTTGATTGTTATGTAGGAATAACAATCCCAAATCTCCTTGTATTGACTTTGGAAGGCTTAGAGTCACAAGTGTCACTCCTCTAATGGTTCACAAACACCATAAGCAAGAGGATGAAGAGGAGAGAGGATGGAGGCTACCAAAACTCGTGTGAAACCCTAGCAAGAAGCTTGTCCACGTTTTTGGTCCTTAAGGGATCTATATATAGTGAGGCAATTAGGGTTATCTAACAAGGAAACCCTAATTTGGATGCTTAAGCCCTAAGCAACCCATGAAGCCCTTTCCATAAGGCCTTGGACGATTTCATATGGGCTTCCCCCATAGAATTCGTCCACCTTATAATAAAAGGCAATCCATGGCCCAAATTGCAATTATCTTATAATTACAATTCTAGTCCCTTAAGTTTAATTAATCTCTTTTAGTCACAAAACTAATTACCAATTAATTATTGACTAATATTAAATAAACAATATGATTTATCCTTTAATATATTATTCCCATAATATATTAATAAATCATATTTAATCCTTTCTCTCCATAATTCATCCTATCAAGTTGCTTTGGTGAAGGCAACCCAAAAGGACCATGCACCATCGGGTCAAGTACATACCAAAATAGTTATGGACTTAGACACTAATCCAACAGTCTCCCACTTGGATAAGTCTAACAACTATTCTGCATATGACTTCAGATCCTGATCTGCAATCCTAGCTTTCCAAAGCCGTTGTCAACTCTGATCCTATCAGATACGTGTCCTTAGATAAGGGATCATATATTCCTCCATTCTAGATATCGTATGAGATATGATTTCAAATCATTCTCTTTGTACTATATCTCGATTTCCGATTTATGACGACTGACTAATTGAACAAATCAAATTAGCCCTAGCCCGGCCGAGCATTTATGTTTGTCATCACTAAATCATCGAGGGGCCCAAAGATATCGCTTTTATCCTACCTTGGATAAAAGGAACGGATAAACTTTGATACAATGCTTGCTTGCACTTACTCACCGAATCACACACAACAATATGTTTTATAACACCAAGTTACTAGTGCGTTTACATATTATCAATGTGCAACCGATTCGCAAGTTACAACTCACACATCTCGGTTTCAAGAATATAAGATGTTATTGTCTCACCAATCACTCGTGATACAATCCATGGAGTGATCCAAGTGAGCGTGGGTTTAATCCAATGCTCAAATCATATTCATAAGCACTCATGAACGTTGCAGCAAACATTTGCTTATGTCTAATACTCTTTTAGACAATCCACACACCAATTCACGACAGTCTTCATTCATATCTACTTCCAACATATGAACGACTGTGGCACGTTCGAATAATTTGATTATTCTTAATAAATTCAATTATTCTGGAAGTCAAAACATGCAAATGTGAAACACAAGAATAATAATAATCCCATATGGCCTCAAACCTTTGAGTATAAATAAAACTCCTTTTATTTATTGCCATATCGATTACTCATTATTTGTCATTTCGGGTAATCAACTTCTTACTTGAATTATTATACATGTCCCATGCTCTTAGCATGCACACAATGTTTACCTATGGTTCTTACTTTTGAGAAATAGACCAAATTGAACACATTTCCAATCATTCTCATTTCACAACTCCAAATCCTTTTTTCATAAGCTTAAGAATATCAAATTCTTGCCACTTATAGAATATGCTAGATTCTAACATTTTATGCAATGATCCTTTCGTAATGTCACTGCACCAAAGTCACAAAGACTATTGCCAATGATATTACAAAGTCTTCTATCGGGGATTGTTACAAGACAATTCCTTAGATATGATGTCTCTCACTCAAAGTACATTCCTTTGAACATCCTTTTGCATAAAAGTTTCTAATCTAGACATAGATTTTCAATATTCAATTCCCAATATGGACACGCTTCCATATTTTCGATATGACAACTCATTCTTAATAGAATCTTATCTATTCATAATAATGTCAATATGGTCCATCCAATATGGAAACATTTCCATATTTTCCAATACTATACTTCCAACTATTCACAAGTGACCAATCCTCGTCAAACTTTGGATTGTCCTTTGATAGTTGTTTAATTATTTTAGTCAAAACCAATTATAGTCCCTTTTCCCTCTAAATGCGCTCGACATTTGGAGAATTTTAGAATGGTCAAACATTAAAGCATTTGCAATCGATCCTATACCCGAAGCGTATGGGACACGACACATAATGTTTTGTTTGCTATGTTCTCAAAATTCGAATTGTGAAGAGGAATGTCGTAATCATAATCAAAATTTTAAGAACACACTATGTACCTTTGACTAAATTTATTAACATTCCACAACCTAAGCCTTTAGATTTGAAATGAAGCATAATATTCTCTCCCTTAATTATAGCAAAACAACTTTACAACCCTTACGACTTTGCAAGGTATAACTCTTGTTTTCTATAATTAATATTGCCAACTTGCAATACGTGCCTTAATAATCATACAATCATAACATTTATGCTCCCACTATCATGATGATTATTATAAACATAACACTTATGCTCCCACTAGCTTTGACATGTATTCAGAATCAGCTTAACTTTCAGAAAAACAATGCTTATTGAATTTCTTAAGTTCATGTTTCTAATACTTAGTGCTTTGATAATCTTTTATCAAGGCTTCTTATACACTTTTGCCTTAGATAGTTCATATGTGTGTCTAAACAATTAAGACTAATTGCCAAACCTCACAATTCAAATTATGGAAAGGGATACCGTAACCATAATCGAATTTGAGAATGCGATTTTACAATCACTATCTTCTTAAAATCTTTCTTAGTGAAAGCATTTCCTCACAATCATTTTCATGAAGGAGGAAATCTTATGACACTTAGATTTAAACGGTGTATGTGTTCCTATCCATGTGAATTTGTTAAAACCAAGGTTTACGACAAATTCAAACTTATATGGATCGAACGTTCTTAATCTTGATTTCTTGCCTTATGGTAACACAGCTGCCCACCATGTCTTCCAAGTAGTTAAGCAGCTCACCTTTTTCCTATCAATGTACCTTTCATTGATTAAGGTGCTTTGCCTTTTATGCGTTCAAAATGAGAACTCATAGAACTCACATGCATAATTAACTCGATTGGATTGGCACAGAAACAAAATAATGTCATCACGATAGGTTGTAAACCTCAACTCATGTGCTAGTGATGATCGATAAGGTTTATTTGATTTGTTCTTGAAACCTTTCAAGACCATTAAGACTCCCACTGACTCCTTGACATATAAGATTCTCTTGTCAAAACCTTTCTTGACAAACAAATATTCAAGAGTTAGTGTAGCTTTTATCAAAACTCTTCATAAATTGGTCCTAGTTGGTCTTTGTCTTATCCAAGACATCATAACTTTCCACATTTGATGAATGTTACAAACCTTCTTAATACTTTTCACTCAATGTCACAATCCTAACTTTAAGACTTGTTATTGGAACGAAGTATGATTGACTTCTTGATTTAACCATTTCTTCAATCCTTGAACCCTCTTCTTAAACATACAATTGTACTAAGACTCACTTAGAGGATCAATTGAGATATGGTTCTTAATCATTAAGACCTATCATAAAGCATAAAAGCTAATCTCCCTTCTTCTTAGAATGGAGAAACTTTTATCTTTTTGCCTACTTGATTTTTCTTATTCATTCTGCTATTGATTTAAACTTTTTCAATCAATTCAGAATTACACTTAATCTTATAAGCATAATCATATTTACTAAACCTTTAGTAAATCATGACGAATATCTTTGTTATTCTTATGGTGGACTTGATCAACACACAACTTTGTGTGCTCGATCTCCTAGTCTTTCACTTGACACTTTGTCAATGAATTGGTCTAATTTCCAAATATGAAATTTCTCATTCATCGTGCAACCAAATTGCATGATTCCAAATTTCTGTCCAATTGAAACTTTGGGCGATGAGAAACTCTCCCTATTTGGTAAATTCTTGACATTTCCATAAATACCATAAACAAGAATCATATCCATTCGTTGTAGAAATATGCAAACATCAATTTTCATAACGATTTCATTGCAAGGAAATAAACAAATAAATAAATAAGTCAAACAAAATTTATTTTATTTATAAAAGCAGCGGAAAACATTTATCCTCACAATGCAAAATCCATTGAAAACTATGTATTTCAAAAGGAAAATTTCTAACAACTATATCATAATGATCTAAGCTCAAAATCTAATCTTCAAGTCCATGCGATCGAGATCCATCTCTTGTGATTAGATTCATCTTGCTCTCTCACCAAGCTTCCTTTCTTTTCACCCATCCTGCAAAACATTCAAATGCAATCTTATCACATCATGTATTAAGAATCAATGAATAGGAACTTAACGGAGTTTGATAGTGGATTTTACCTAAAGCAGAGCCATACGTTCTGACTTTCCCATCTCTTAGATCTCTTAGGTAAATAGGGCAACTTCGTCTCCAATGCCCCTTCTCTTGGCAATAAAAGCATATTGACTCTCTTGGAACAGAACATGGAACTACTTCAGACATTGCCTTTCTCTTATGATCAGACTTTTCGATCATAGCATGTCTTTCGTTGCCATTCTCCATAGAGGTCTTGAAGGCAGATTCACTAATCAACTTTGCTTTTCTATTGCGCCAAACCATTGATGATTCAGCAGCAATAAGCATATAGGTGAGATCTATAAGGGTCACGTCGTGGTTCATCATATAGTACTCTCTTACGAACTCACTATACGAGTTAGGAAGTGACTGAAGAACCCAATCAACATCCATCTCTTCACCGACAACGGATCTCATCATTCTTAACCTATCAATGTGTGACTTCATCCCTAGGACGTGTGCACACACCGACTTTCCTTCTTTATGTTTACTTGCCAAAAGGGCTTGAGTGATATTGAACCTTTCAATTTTTCGATCTTGTGGGTTAGGGAGAACAATTGGAGGAGGAGGAGGAAGTGAAGCATGATTTCTTGTTCCTCGATCGAATCGTGGAAGATCATCTTCATGTGGAATGCTTGTTCCACGGGATTTGGGAAGACCATGGTTGTCGAACTTTGACATCTACAAAACGGGAGAAAATGAATTCAAGTTAGTTGATTGATTGAGTCCTTGGTAAATCACCCAAATGAAATTCCAAGGCTAGGACCCAACACAATACGTGATAGTTAGTTTTGTTTACTTCTTTTTATAGTTTATTTTAGCATATTTCATTCATAATTTAGATAATTTCCATGCATATTTTCCATTTTGTTATTTTATGACTATTTCGGGTACTTTCGAATCTTGTGAGCATAATTGCAGGTTTTCGGGTCTAGCGGAGCGGGAGTGTTCGGGACGTATGGGAAGCGATGAGATTTGGTAGACAAAAATGATATTAGGCTTGGTGATTGTGGAGATTATGCATGGAGCGAGCTTGATGGTTATTTGAAGGCTTGGAGAGAAATAAACTTTAAATTTGCAAGATGCGGGAGTTTATTCAAGCATATGTAGATTTTTAATCGGGAGAGTGCACGAGCTTTGGAGGATTTGGAGATGTCAAATTGGGCTTAAAATGAAGAAAAACTTGAAGAAAATGGGCTAGGAGGTGATTGGATTCGATCTGGGCTAGTGGGATATGCTTTGGAGGCCCAAAATCTCAAAGAAGCCCATGTCATGCACCACCCGTGCAACCCACCCGCGCAGCAGCACGCGGGTCGCGCAAGGCTCTGCAGGGGTAATTTCGGAAATCCATTTGGAAGGCTATTTGAGGAAGGTTGGTGCCCATCTTTTGGAGACTCTTGGACATCCGATTTTTGAAGATTCTCTCTGGAGTTTTGAAGACTTTTGAAGGCCAAGAACACTTGAAGAACATCATATTTTTACCTCTTGATTCTTGCTTAATGTTTGGTACAATTTTCTCTAACTTTGTTTCTTTGGGTTTAGCCATGCTTGGCTAAACTAATCTTGGTTGACTTTTGGTTAATCCTTTGAACTTTTGTTGAATGTTGAAGAACCCATGAACATGTTCTTAAATCTTTATGGGAATGTTTTGTGTTTTAACATCTTATCACTACTTGTATGTTTTAGTTCATGAGTTTAAATATGTTTGTGGTGATTAGTTGGCTAATTTCTTGATTACGTAAAGGGTCCTCAAATTAGCAAGCAACAAATGATTTTTGTGTTGTTTTTGCTTCACACAATCATAAAAACATTTCCTCCAACATGGTGGTGAAAGCATTTGACCCCTCTTGGATTTGGTGACTTTTTGGTTCTTAATGCTAGTTGACTTTCACTAATTACATGCTATTTGGAATTAGTGACTTTGACTAAGGAAATTGTTATGAGCTTCTCTAGCCATTTCAACAATTAAGAAAAGTCTAGGTAATCTCAAGCTCCTTGGATTACTATAACCAAATTAAGGATTTAAATCAAAGTATTGCACCATTGGATTCTAATGATATGTTCATCAAAAGTCAAAGAGAGGAAACTTTAAGTCAACCATCTCTCCCTTATTGATTTTACATCAAACTCTTATTTTTGTTGCATTTGTCTATTTAAATCATAGTTAATTCTAGTTTGTTTCAAGTATTTCAAAACACCAAAACCCCCCATTTTATTTTTATTGTCATTTTACAAGTATTTTTACAAAGAGATTTTTCATAGAGTTATAAATTGAACCAATCTCCGTGGATTCGATCCCTTTACCACTATACACTATTTTAGTGTGTAATATTTAGGGTTATTATTTGTGTTGGCCTCGACAACCACCAATACGCTACAACCTAGAAAAGGGATGCCGTAATCTAGTTGCAGAATATTTGAAGGTAAGTGAATGACGATTCACTAATTTCCACCATGAAAAACGAAAAATAAATTTAAGTTTTAAATCTATGAAAACTCCTAGATCCTTTGAGATTCATTGAACATTTCAATGGCATGTTTAAATCTCGATATGCCCCTCTTGTTTGTGACTGGGATGCCGAGGATCACAAAGCGAGTGTGAATAACCATGCAAACTTACATGGTGCCCCCACATGTTACAGTCACCTATTCGATGTGCCGGTAAACCACACACGCTCCACCGAACTATGACAAACATTGAGTCACCCTTTGCTACCTTTGCTTAGAACCATTTAGTGTGCCGGTAAACCACACACGCTCCACTAACGTCTCCGCAAGGGCACAAAGTGTAATTTCATGGAATTGCATCAATTCACTTTAGCCTAAGTAACTAAGATTGGGAATTTTATGAAAACATTTAGTTACTTTTATACTTCATTATACTTATAATGGAAGGTTTCGTCCTATCCTACCCGTTCGGCTAACGACCCTCCACTAGTTAAGAGTGCGGTGGGTAAGAGTGGATACCCATTCAATCGCCATTTTATAGGCAATTTCCTTAAACACCCCTTATAGACCAGCTTCGTGAATGAGGCCTACTAACGGTAAGACTGACTTTTACTCATACATATATATAATGTTAGACTTTTAATGTTATATATAGTATAGGGTGTATTTTACACTTTTAAAATACTAGGTGGTCTAATTTAACAATTATACTTTTAATTCAATTAAATTGTAAACCTAAACTTTTATGGATTTATTAAACCTCTTTTAATTATACACCTTAATTAATTAATAAAACCATAAGGGTGTAATTTGAACTTTTCAAAACAATATTAGGGTTTTAGAATTTAACATTCCTAATTAAACTTTTAATCAACTTTTAAATTCCAAAACTTGAGGGCAAGTTTTGAAACATTTCAAAACATTAGGGTTTAGAATTTAAATATACATCAAAATTAAACTATTAATCAAAATTTAAATTCCAAAACTTGAGGGCAAGTTTTGAAACCTTTTTCAAAACATTAGGGTTTTAACTATTTAAATTTCAAAACAACAACACTTTTGGGTTCAAATTTAAACTATAAAACCTAAAGGGGAAAATATGAAACTTTTCATAACAACAAGGATCAAATAACAAATAATCTAAATTAACATTTAATTACATAATTATCCATATTTGATTTATTTAATGATTTCTTGCAAAACAATTTATCAATTTGGTCAAAATAATTAATCAATTATCACATAAGGAAACAATTATCTTATTAATTGATTAATATCTTCAATTAGATCAAAAATATAGTCATATATATCAAAAAATCGGATTTATATTGATCTAATATGATAAGGTAACAATCCATAAGCAAAAACAGCAAGAAATCGCGAAATACCCTCCATCTGACGAGTTGACTCGTCGAGTCAAGCTTGGACTCGTCGAGTCTGCATGGACTCAGCGAGTTCAACTATGGACTCGGCGAGTCCAGCCTCCAGAAACCAAAAAATCGAATTTTTCAACCATATCAAGCATCAATACAATAGAAACCAGTCTAGGCTCTAATACCACTGATGGGTTTTAGACCTAAGAACATCCTATGTGCTAATACAAACCCTAATGCTTGGATCTAGGTTTCTCTATTGTACATGCAAGTTATCCAAGACTATAAACCCTAATTCTAGCATACAAGTAACCATATTAACATAAGAATAGGTTTAAGATGTTACCTTGATTGTTATGTAGCAATAACAATCCCAAATCTCCTTGTATTGACTTTGGAAGGCTTAGAGTCACAAGTGTCACTCCTCTAATGGTTCACAAACACCATAAGCAAGAGGATGAAGAGGAGAGAGGATGGAGGCTACCAAAACTCGTGTGAAACCCTAGCAAGAAGCTTGTCCACGTTTTTGGTCCTTAAAGGATCTATATATAGTGAGGCAATTAGAGTTATCTAACAAGGAAACCCTAATTTGGATGCTTAAGCCCTAAGCAACCCATGGAGCCCTTTCCATAAGGCCTTGGACGATTTCATATGGGCTTCCCCCATAGAATTCGTCCACCTTATAATAAAAGGCAGTCCATGGCCCAAATTGCAATTATCTTATAATTACAATTCTAGTCCCTTAAGTTTAATTAATCTCTTTTAGTCACAAAACTAATTACCAATTAATTATTGACTAATATTAATTAAACAATATGATTTCTCCTTTAATATATTATTCCCATAATATATTAATAAATCATATTTAATCCTTTATCTCCATAATTCATCCTATCAAGTTGCTTTGGTGAAGGCAACCCAAAAGGACCATGCACCATCGGGTCAAGTACATACCAAAATAGTTATGGACTTAGACACCAATCCAACAGTATCATAACATCATATAAATAAATGAGAGGGAAAGAATCATACCCGTCACCACATCGGGTGCTGCGCGTGCCTCCTCGGCGGTCAGCTGAAATGCCCGACTCCTCACCACTGGAGCCTCTGCCTTGCCCTGCCGGCCATCTGTGATCCGCAGGGTCGCTGGAGCTGGCGCCTTCACTGGCGCTGCAACTGTCAACTGGGGGCAATTGGCCTTCTTGTGGCCCCTCTAGTTGCAGTGGAAACACAACAACTCAGACGTCTGAATAACTGCTGCCGGAGCAGTGCAATCCCTGCTATAGTGCCCAGACTTGCCGCACTTATAGCAACCTGATGATCCCAACCGGCACGCCCCCTCGTGCGTCTTGCCACATTTCCTGCAGCGGCCCCGTCCCTGTTGGCCTTTCGGCCCCAAATCTGATCTCTTGGGCTTCTTCCCCGAAGCCCCTCCTGACTGTCCCTCTTCTGCCTTTCGTTTCCGGATATGCTCCAAATCTATATCCCTCTCCCTCGCCTTGGAAATCATAGAGTCCAAGGTGGGGCAAGCTGAAAAACTAACGTGCTCCCGTATATCAGCTCGGAGCATGTCATGATAGCGGGTCCTCCTCATGTCCTAATCACCCGCATATTGGGGCACCAACAACGCCCTCTCCCGGAACTTGGCGGTGATCTCCGCCACAGTCTCTGTCGTCTGCCTCATGTCCAAAAACTCCCTGGCCAGCTGCTGAAGCTCGACAGCCAGCGCAAACTCTGCCCTGAATCTGGTCACAAAGTCCGACCAAGTCATAGACTCGATCGCTGAGGCTCCCAATGAGTCACCCACTGACTCCCACCAGTCTCGAGCCCGGTCTCGTAAACACCCTGCTGCATACCTCACCTTCGACCCCTCGGGGCAGAAGCTAGTCAACTGTGCAGACTCGATGTCTGCAATCCATCGCCTGGCAGCAATGGGGTCTTTCACCCCGTGGAAACCCGGCACACCACTGCCCCTGAAGTCCTTAAAGGACAGCGTGCGCGATCCCGACTGGCCAGATGCCATGTCGCTCCTGAACGCCCTGAGGCGATCCTACATCAGCTCAACTATCCCTTCCGTGATCGACCCGAAGATGATGGGGGTCGACTCAAGGATACCCCTGGTGATCTCTGACGCGATGAACTCGCGTAGTCCCTCATCTACCGGCTTGGAACCTGATCCCGAACCTGACCCCTCTCCTGAACCGCCATCTATCGGCCTCGATCGAAGTACCACCATTCTACAGTACATAAATAACAATTGTTAGTGATACTGCTACTTCGTGAGGGATCACAACTACTACAAGTTCCCCGGTTTTATCTCAGCCTTCCTTAGTTCGGGTACGGATCCTCTGCTTTCAGTAGTACAGGCCCATACTACCTTCCACATCTATCCGTACCTTCTTCAAGGACTGCCTTGACTCCACCGGACCCCTTTCACTATTGTTGTTCACTGCTATATTCATCCTAGGCTTGCCCTAGGGAAATCTCTGACTCTACTCTACCCAGTCCTCAACTGCTGCAGGCCTCCTTGTAATGCCAATTAGCCATTACCTGAATACAATCACATGTGATGAGGCTCAGATAATCCTTCGAGTAACAGACTCGTCCCTACCACGGTTGGACTCAAACAAGAGCTGCGCAATAGGATCAAACCCAACACTCTAAGATTATTCAACCCTGATCATATGTGACGTGACGTATTCACCTACTGGCTAACTCCCATTATTCAGAGTCCCACAAAGCACGAAGCAAGCAGCATTCAGACAAGGGTAACAATCTCAATCAACTCTATCTGCTTACAGGAACTGTACTAGCATACAATGCTAAGTTCATACTATCAGGCATAACCTAATCAGGCTATCCTACTTGCTGTCTACTCAATACTAGCATGCAATTCTCATACAACTGAAACATATAAAGCAAGCACATAAGGCATCACTCCTAGATCCTTAGTCCTATTCTAGCATGCTGTTCTACGAAGGCTGATAAACATAACATAAACTTGTATAGGTACTTTGGGGAATACTTACTTGAGCTCGGCCGGTCGCGCACATCACACACTTCGTTATTTCTCAAAACTCTTTTCTCAATTTTTAGAAAACATTTTCTTTTTGGAAAATCTTTTAATCCCTCGATTTGAGTTCAGACACCCCCGAAGGTGTGTCCGAATCCCTCAAACCAGGGCTCTGATACCAACTTGTAACGTCCCAAAAATACCGGTTAAAAATTTCATTTTTAATTTAGGTTAATACATAGAAACATCATTACAAAACATTCATAACAATAATCCATGTCTGAAAACCGGTAATATCATGGTAATAATTCAGAGTACATCCCAGAAATCCATGGTGCGGAAAACAAGAGTGTGTGTGATATGCCGCTACCGCGCCGACTCCTTTCCCCTAGCTGAAGAGGTGCCTGAAACAACAACTAAAAAACGTAAGCACAAAGCTTAGTGAGTTCCCCCTTCGTACCACATACCATACAAACACATAACATACATACTGCCAGGCTATTCTGGGGTGCCTGACTACCTGGTACGGCCATTCTGGGGTGCCGACTACCCGTGCGGCCATTATGGGGTGCGGTCTACCCGTGTCAAGCTATTCTGGGGTGCTGACTACCCGTCGGTCCTGACAACCGATCCTCGCGGACTATTTCACCCCTACTGCTACTTACACATATATCATAACATAAGAAATTGTCAAACATATCTGGGGTGTCTGAACTACCCTTCGGTCCTAACAACCGAACTCGGGGACTGCTCCCCTCCTACTACCTCAAACTCATATAATAGGTCATGCTAGCATATAAACATAACATCACATACTGTCAGACGTATCTGGGGTGTCTGACTACCCTCCGGTCCTAACAACCGAACTCTACTACTATCACATATACATATCATGCTAGCATATAACATATCAGGTAGTAGCAAACCTAGATGCTATTACAAAGACAATCATCTAGCATACGTCTCCTACTGGTGGGCCGACATTGTGGCCTTAGACCCACCGCTACTGGAAGATAACTCACCTCAAAGTAGCTGCTGATCTAATCGGGAACTGACTGTCTACTGCTGCTGCTGCTCCGGACGTCCTCCGGCTATAATTCCCACAAAACGATTAGTCAAACACTGTTAGATGTGCTTAGGGTAAAATGACCCTTTTACCCTTGACCAAGTCGAAATCCAAGTCAAAGTTAACTTCCAGTTGACTGGACTCGCCGAGTCCTTCCCTTACTAATCCGGACCTACTCGCCAAGTCCCTCTCCCCACTCACTGAGTCACCATTGACTCACCACTCGGGACTATGGGGCCGACTCGAGTCCCAACTCGCCGAGCCCGCGAGCAACTCGTCGAGTTCCTCGAGCGGATCCCCTACTCGCTTCCAATCCACACCAGAACACCCCATACGAGGGTTTGGGGTTTTGGGACTACGTTACACGGTTAATTCCGCGTGCAGGTACGAAGGGTTGAACCTTCAACGCTTAAACCCCTCTTGCTCTGTGAAAGTTCATATGACTCGCCGAGTTTGAAGAACAACTCGGCGAGCTCCAGGCAATCTTCATAGGACTCGCCGAGTTGTTCATCCAACTCGCCGAGTCTAGGACCATCTTCATAGAACTCGCCAAGTTCCACTTTGGGACTCGCCGAGTCCCTCGACCCATTTCCCGAGTAGGCCAGATCTGAGACATGCAACGCTTCAAAACCACAGATCTATGGTCCTAGGGCATGTTTACCACGTAAAGTTGCAAACTTTACGTGCATGCATGGCCCTATGAGCTCAAACATGCAATTCCAAGCTCTTTAAGAGGTCCTACACTCAATAGGGACCTCAATCACCTCAACCACATAGACTTTATGCTACTAGAATGTCCAAAAGGCCCAAATCCGAAGTCCTTGCAGAACATTAACCATAAACACATAGAGATTTAGGTTCTTAGGGCTTAAAACCACTTTTTAGGGACAAAAAAGGGATTTAATGAACTAAAGATCAAGGTAGGAACTTTTCTACCTGAATAGAAGCCCTTCACAGAGTAGATTCCGGATCTTCTTCCCTTCTTGCACTCTTCAACCTTCTCCTTCTTCTCCCAAGCTCCAAACCAACAGGAACCAGGTGCTACATTAGAGTTACAAGTATCATCAAAGATAGTGTTTACATGAGCACAAAATTTCTTAACAAATTGCTAGTTGTGATACTATGGGTGATATTTTGGACCACATGTAGCATGTCCCGTCATGTCTGCTACACCTCTACAGTCGTTCTTTGATTGAGACAACTTTTGAGTTGATAACAACTTAGACAGAAAAAAATGTTTTTTAAAAGTATTTTCTTTTTACAGTTATATAACATTCCAACCGAATATATTTCAGTCCACGACACCGAGAGAAATTGAAACAAATTGTGCAACTAAAACTATAAAAACAAAACCAATAAACAGGCTAAGCCCAATAATTAATGTTAGAAAAGTAAGTTTGATATTCATAATAGAGTTCGCAATTTCAACATGTGCGAAAGAAATTTTTTGAACATGTTGGTACGAAACAATGATAATTTTGGTGATTATCCGTTTTTATTCCACCGTGTATAAAATCTTCCTATTTAATAAATGAAACCTTTTGTCCACGTGTCACTTCTACCAAACATTTTATATCAAAGTGAAATTCCAGTTATACCCCTCCTTCATTCAATATTCAATTCAATTCGGTTTTTTTTATCTGAATCTAAATTCATTTGTGTATACATTATTATTTACAAAATAATTTTTTACTGTCATGTTTTTAATAAACTACTTTAATAAAATTTTATAAATCTTTAATTTTCTATTATCATTTTTAATCATCAATATTCTTTTTCTTTCTTACCCGTGGTTTCTACGAGTTGTAACCTAGTTCTCAATATAAACAATTTTTATTCGTGTCATTTATACCGATAGACGCCTGTGATGGATACCTAATTTAACTTACTAAAAATAACAAAATGAATATTTATGATCATAATCTTAATTTGATTATGAAGGTTTCATTACATAATTACATTTAACTTTTAGTTTTATACATAGAAGCTTATTGATTATAATTAAATAATGTCTACAACAAAAACAAAACTAGACATTATGCTTATTCCATTACCCATCCATTACACTCATTGTCATTATACTCCATTATATTGAGAGTGTGAAAGTTCAAGTTTCAATATGAATAAGATTTATCATTATACCCGATTGAGATCTCACATTATGCTCCTAAAACACAATTGTTTAACACCTACCTTAATGAGACTACACATTTTTAACATTCATTTTGTCAATGATACGATTAAGAACCCAATGCCCTTTCATAAAAACCAACACAAAAACAAACATTACATCATTTTGCATTACAACAAGTGGTAAAACATCATAACATTAACACCACCCTATACAACACTCTTCCTCTAGCATTATGTGCCACAACCCACCTATGAATCACTCAACCCATCATCAAGAAAATTTAAGTCATCATCTTCATCTTCAACATTGTTGACTGGATTTGGATGAGTGTCTAATGGCTCAATATCCACCATTGTCACCACCTGTAATGAACCCTTCCTCCCCTCTTCATATTCCACCAACCCATTCTCATATATATCCCCTTGTTCCATTTCACTACAAAGCTCCTGAATTATTCCAAATTCATATTATTCATTTTTAACACATCTATATTCATATATCATATTTAAAAATATTACCTCGTCTTCTTGATATGCTTGTTTTTCTGGCTTCACAATCCAATCATACAATAGAGCTTCTTGAAGAACAGTGTCCATGGAAGCCGATGTGTTTGGCATCATCTTCCTAATTTGTCTTTCCCTAAGCCTTAAATTGTAATGAACATAGATAAAATCATTCAATCTTTTTTGTGCAATTCGATTCTGCCTCTTGTTATGAATCTGATCATATATGCTCCAATTATGCTCACACCCATAACATGAACATGTTTGACTCAATATCCTTACAGCAATCTGTTGAAGCTCCAGACAGTTTATCCCATGTTGTTGCCACCATGCAGCTTTAAAAAAAAAAATAGAATCAAGTTAAAAACACTAAAGATGAGGAGGGCATTTACGTCTTTTACACAGTCGTTACCTGGATTTAGTTCTGTTCGAGTGCTAATAGCCAAATCAGTTCCAAAATCAGCTTTTGCAGAACCAAAATCTGAAATCTATAACAAAATATCAAAATCAGAATAACCAAATTTGTGTTATATTATTAATATTATATTAATAAATAGTTTATTATACCTGTTTTGATGCTGAAACCCTTCTGGAATTGTTTGGCTCAAACCTAACAATGCATGAATTTAGTCCACGAACAACTTCAGGATACTAAATAAATAAACCACATAAGTAAAACATAAGAAAACAGCTTCTGTAATAAATGACGAGGGTATTTACGTCTTTTGTAGGATAAGGGAAGATTTAATTTTTCTTACTATAACAAAATCAGGTCGATATCTGTAGGATGGATTTAGAAAGTAAGCAGCAAGATACAAAGGATGATTGAGAGATGAATTCCAGTGATTGTCTATTATGCTCCATAAGTTTCCATATTTTCTTGCATCATCACCATGGTTACTTTTTATAGCAAGTTTTGCTTTGTACATGTCATTGTATATATATGCCATTGAAAGTCCATCATCACTGTTGATCCTTTGAAGCACTTCAAGAATAGGGCCCACTGATCTCCTAACATATTGCACCTTTTTCCAAAAAGTAGTATTCATTACAATTTTTTCAACTTCTTCACCCTCTTCTGATTTTGAAACTTGAGATGAAAGCCATTTAGTGGATTGGAATAATCGTTTGAGAGAAATTCTATGATCCATTAGGGTTTGTAATGTTGAAAAACTTGAAGAATTTTGGGTGAAAGATGGTGTAAGAAGCTCTTGTCCCCCTGTGTATTCTCTTTTCATTAAGCTTGATAACCATATATGGTTGTAAACAAGCTTTGTGATTTTTTGTCCTTTTTCTATACATTCTGCAACCCATTTTATTTTTAAAAAATCTTCAAGCATTTGTTCGATACAAGAAGAAGCACAAGGAGTCCAGAATAGATTTTGTCTTTTTTCCTCGAGCATCTTTCCAGCTGCTTGATAACTCGGTGTGTTGTCAGTGATAACCTAGAATATATTATTAACAAAAATCAAAGGGTATTTTGGTCTTTTGATAGAAGAGGAAGAAAAGAATTGAATTGAATACCTGAACAATGTTTTCCTCACCCATCTCATCCACAACTTTATCAAGAAACATGAATAAACTTTGTGAATCTTCGACAAATTCAGTGGCATCAATACAAGAAACAAAGTGTAAACCACGTGGACAAGAAACCAAAATATTGATTAATGTCCGATTTTGTGAATCTTTCCAACTATCTGCTAATATAGAACAACCAGTAACTGCCCATGAAGCTTTATACTCAGCTAGATACGTTTTAATGGACAAGATTTCATCTTGTAAAAACCTTCCTGATAACATAACACTTGTGGGACCCACTAATTCTTGTCCACATTGTCCCACCATCTCCAACATCTTATGGAAATAAGGTGAGTTTGCTGCATGTGTGGGAACTCCTGCATGATAAAAAAACTTGCAAATTGCTGACATCACCTCCTTTCGTGATACTTTACCTGGTATTTGACTCTTTGGTGAATGTGAATGTGAATGTGAATGTATCAAAAGGGTTTCGGATTTTGGTTTTTTTGAAAAGGAATCGGATCTTCTTGAATCACTTGTGAATCTTTTTTTATCGCCTAATAATAGTTTCTCATTGCTCATTAGTAGATGCCCTTGTCCTTGTATTTCATCTTCCTCTTGTTCATCTTCTTCATCTTCATTTTCAGAGTGCATGTAAAAAGGTGAAGCTTGTTTAGCTTCAGGTCTTCTATGCCTCCTTCCAGTTCGATGCCATTTCATATTTTCTTTTATCTTCAAATAAACTTCTTCAGGTGCACTTTTACAAGGTGCAACTTCACCAGGTATTCTAGCTAAATGTTGCTTGAATCGATTAATCCCTCCACTCACTATTTTATCACAGTAATTGCATTTAACCTTTTTCTTCCTTTCATCTCTAGCAACCCCATGTTCCCAACCAGGGTCAACATACCCTAATGACCTAAGAGGCGCCATGTTTATCACTAAACCCTTGTCCCCTACTAACTGTTTCCCTTTGTTCCTATATCCAACATGCTCTTCCTCTTCAACATCATCATTAGAAGGGAAATTGAGATATGCTTGTTCATCATATTCAATTTGTTTTGGTTTCTTACCAATTCGACATCCTTCCATGATTTCTTTCATCTTTAAGCAGACTTCTTCAGGGGCCTTTTCACAATATGTTACTTCTCCTGAAACTCGGGCTAAATGTTGTTTCAATCTATAAATCCCACCACTAACTACTTTCCCACAATAATTGCATCTCACTTTCTTCTTTTTTACATCTTGAGCAGTACCATGCTCCCATCCAGGATCCACATATCCACTAGAACGTAGTGATGTCATTTTCTCAAATTGTTCACAGGCATCATGGGGTTCTTTAAGTCTTAACCCCACATCAGCAATAAGCTAAAAGGCATACCTTTTTTGGTGTATCAAGAATGCCCTTTCTAGCATGAAGCAACTTTTGCATTCCCACTTAGAATAGCTTTGAATCACTCAATCGCCAGCTATGCAACAAGGGGTTTTAGCAGAAGTTCAACTGTAAGTGAAATATTAACCAGGTGAATTAGCTTTAGGCATTCGTAATTCATATTGCCCACATACTCAAATAGTTTGAGTTTTGTGTCGTTGAAATAAGTATGCAACATGATTTAAAAGCAAAGGGAATCGTAAATTAGAACAGAGAATTAGGTCTAGTGGTTTTAGATAATCAAACTGATATTTTTGGCAGAACATTGTAACTTATGTAAACATATGGGGAGCGAATATTTAATTTTATCTTGGGACCATAAATTTATTTCAACGCATCATAGTATACACCTAAACTACAAAACTGGAACAGCGAAATGGATGAAACCCTAAACTACAAATTGAAGAAATCAGATGAGGATATAGTATGAGAAATGAGCAGTTAGTAGCAGCAGATTGTGAAGTTACCTGGTTTAAACAGGGTAGAGATTTGAACGAAGATGATGAATCAGTTATTGACGAGAGGATTCAAGCAGGAAAAAGAAGAAGAAGATGATGTTTAACGAAGAAGACGCTTCTGTTTTGGGGTCTTTGGGTGAACCATCAGAATGACCCGTTTGTTCTTTTGTTGGCCCAAATCGACTCGTTTGAGAAGCGTAGATCCAAATTAGCACATTGCTTTTTAAAGTCTTGCAATTTGGTACATGTGATATTCTCGGTTTTTTTCATATTTTCTAATTTGGAATAGATTTGTTTTCTTAAATCTTATATTTTTCTTTAAAAAAGTAAAAGAGAAATTAAATAGCCTCTTACTTTTTCTTTCTAATATCCTTCTATCTATTTTAGATGGTGCCAAGTGTCATTAAATTTAATTTAAATTTGATTGACATTTTGAATTTATACACTAGTCATTATCTTAGATAGATAGGTAAGAAAGTAAGAACAAAAGGTGGACGATATTTAATTTCTCAAAAGATAAATATTTTTTTATCTCAAAAGGAAAATATTCTCTATCTTTAAATATTATTAATTTTATTAAATATTACGAATATCACCATTAATATGGATAAAAATAAAAAATATAAAAATATTTCATTTCTTTTTATATTTACATCTCCTCTCCGATAATTTTGGATATATCATATTTCATGTTTTTTTTCGAGTTTCTCATATTTTTCTATCTAATTTAAAATGTAAGCAAAAAAATGTTCAATTTAGCGTTATGAGTTCTCAAATTTCCTTAAGGAATCATTGTCAAGATATCAAGCTGTTTCTTGGTCTCACCTTTATAGGGAGGGTTCCATTTTTTATTGTGAATACCCTAAGATCCCCAAAATGTATACGTTAGGTTTAATTTTTATTTTATTTATGAAATAAATATAAAAATCAAACATATACTAACTTTTATTTGTATGTAACACTCAACTTAAGTTTTATAGACTTGTAAATTGTATATTGTTAAGGAGTGTGTACACAGGCAAACACACAAACATATCATGTTTTACTAATTGTGACTTTTACATAGGGTAGAATTTGATGCATGGGATATTGGGATTGGACAAGAAAAGAACATGGCCCTTTCACATGACGAACATCGTAAGATGTTGACCAAGTCAAATGTTTTTTTTTTTTTTTGCCTCATCCAAAATATGAAACAAAACACATTTGACCTTTCTATCCCTCACTTTCTCATTCTTCCACATCATACCACCACTCCATGATACTACTACATGAAACTTCCAATTCACCCTTAAATTCTTTTTCCTTATTATTTTTCATTCCCTACAATCCCCCATCCCCTAAAAACACTCACGATTACCATCAAGAAACTGACAAGAAAAAAATGATTTCAATTCCCCTCCGACCTCCTTCAAGAAAAATTGAAACATCTTTTTATATGAAGAAACGAAGAAACATACTTCCATGACTTGGAGGTTTAATTATTATATTTATATGTTTGGAATAAAAAATTGATCCAAGATGGGTGAATTAATTTTCTTTTAGGATACGTAAGGTGCATGAATTCAACTTGAGATTTCACATATTTCTTGTAAAGAATTAGGATTTGTTTGGTACACATAATGTTTTAGAAGAAATTAAAATATTATTGAAGTTGGAACTTAGATGGAGTTCAAACCTAGAGGAGTGTTTGTATGACAAAAAAATGGAATCTGAAAAATCAATAATAAAAATGACATAATTAAATAATTCTATTTATGTTTAATATACACATGTATGAAAATAATTGTATATACATAATTAAATAATTGTTTTTACATAAATTTAAATATATATCCATATATAGATAACAAAATTAATAACTTTGTTAATGACAAAGCTTGAAGCATTTGTTGAAATGTATATAGTAAATGTAATAAATTATATTTACATAAAACGGTAATCTACTATAATAAGTAAAGATCATTTTGGTCACATGTCACATTCTTATTTATTTGTTCATATGTCATTTGTGGTTATTTTAAATTAACTTTTATCTAACATGTCATTTTATGGTTTTTTTTTTCTATTTTATTAAATTCCAATAGTATTTAAATGTAATAATAAATACATATCAATTTCATTAATGAACTTTCTTTCTCATTTCAAATTTCCTAAATTAAAGTCTCATTAGTTTTCTTTGTTTATTTATCTAAATTATTTGGTTAAATTTAAAAAAGAAAAAAAAATAATTTTAATAGTTTAATATTTCTCTCACTTTTCTTATAAATTCAAACTTCTCAAATGTTTAGAATTTCATATTAAAATTTTCTTTTAAATAAACTCATGCAATACATGAGTTTCACACCTAGTTATATAATAAAAGTAATTAAACATATATCAATTGCATAATAATAATAATAATAATAAAATAACAAGTTACACAATAACATTTAAATATTATTACCGGTTAAAATAATAAGAAGATTAATTATAATAGTATAGTTAACCAAAGTTTTTAAGAATAGTTATGTCTTAAAGGATAATGGAATATAAATGCTTTTTCTACCCCTAAGTAATGATAAAATCTTACATCAAATATACATTTTGAAAGTATCCAATTCCACCCATTTGATAACCAAAGGCATTACATAAATGAATCTTACATTCAATTCCTTTGGATTCCATCAAAATCCCCAAACATGTAAAATATCAATGAATATTTGGAAGTAATGGTTTTATGTATAAAGTTTTTTTTTGTTAATAAAGTTATTAAAATATCAAGGATAATTTTGTGATTTTAAGGTCTTGTTTTGTTGTGTCCCATATTGGTGGTAAAGGACCGACTAATACAAATGAAGTTGACAGTTTTTTTTAATTACATAACAAATTGACTTTCATACCCTTCAAGCCATTTTAATTTATTTCCATAAGAATGCACTTTTATCAAAAATAGCTACGTACCTTTCACTATTACAAAATTTCCCAAATTCAAACCTCGTGACCCTCTTTTCAGCATAACTAACTCTAATTTAGACCAAATAAAGTAAAAAAAAAAAATCTCGATTCAGATGAACTAAAAAAAGTAAAAACACTTTGGATTTTCCCTAAAAACATCAGTTACTCTCACTTATTTTTAATACACTGTTCTAGACAGTTTACAACTGTTTCTTCACACAGGAAAACATAATGAGATCTCTATACCTTTATTAACTTCTTCTAATTGCTACTACTTAAAAAAAGAGTTCTTTATAAAGAATAATCACTTTGACAATTAGCTTCATAGTTTCCAATGAGTGCAGTTTGCTTTGTTACCCCAACTGAAAATCATTTTCAACAATGTATTTTGGGTTCCATGAACATCTATAAATGGTTTCGACTTCTCTATAACCAGTTTTGGCTTTTCTCCATTGAATTCAAGAAACTCCACCATTTTCAAATGATTAGGAGTCAAGATTCTCCTTGTTTCAGCTTCATCTAACTTCTTGTATTCCACCCCAACAAATTCCTAGATCATCAAACAAAAGCATAAGTTTTACTTTTTCATGTGAGATGAGAAAATTTAAAACTAATGTTTTTTAATTCTTGGAAAACCTATTTATTGGCTCAATTGCTTTTCATATAATAGGTTCAAAGCGTGGAAGTGACCCATCATGTTTCAAGAATGTGATGCAAAAAAAAAATACCTTTTTACAATCAACTTGAGAGACTCCAGCTTGGGATAATAGTTGAGAATTCGCTTGAGGTCATCCATGGTGAAGGCATCAATTGTTGTGATTAGCACCAGAGTCGTTAGATTAGGTAGAGAATGATCATGTGCAGCATAAATGCACTATGATAATGATGCCAAACAAGAGTTTGGAGTTATTATTCATGGTGACAAAAAGCATAAAGAGGAACTGTTATGCATAAAGAGGATAAGCATGTACGTGAAATCAATTTGTTTGACATTTTTCGTAACGGCGGCATGGATCCACCGCCCTATGGTTGATGAATTGCAGTGCTCTAAACAAAATAAATGCAACCTATCAAAATCTATGGATTTGCTTACTAAAATCCAATAAACTAACTCTTCCAATTTCTTCATTGGATGGTATTTGTCTGGTAATTCTGGGTAACGTAATTCTACAGAGGAAACTAAAGTCCACAAATATCGACAAAATGCTGCTTCGAATTACTTCTTCGGTAGATGGAAGACCTGAAAGAATCAAGAGAAGAATATGATCCGACATGTTACTGATCAAATCGACTCCATCTTTGCGTATTGATGCATTTGGTCGTTCGGATTTCTTCATGATTTAGGTGACGTGAATGAAAATTATTTAGAGAAAGCAAACAACCTTTGATCACAACGGATTTCTTCGAATTGCTTGATAAAAACGGTTTCAGTTGATGGTAAAGGTGAACAGCAGTCAAAGTAGGTTAACGACGGTTTAAAAGGGTTAACGTCGTTTCCTTCTCAATCAGTTACCACAAAAAAACGTAGAAACCCTAAAACCCCAAACCCTGTAGCTACGCTCAACCCTTTTAACATGAGCCTATAATGATGTTATTAGAAAATTATTCTCTTTTATGGAAATTATATCTTGTTGTAATTCTCTCAATATTTCCCTTTTACATCTCCATATTGTTAGGAGATTATTTGTGTATTTAAACCATTGTACGTATTGTTTTTTTTTGTGACCAACTTGCTGCTATCAGACATCCAGTTAGTGATGATGATAAATGCCATTGGTTTCTTTGTGGTTTGGGTTCACCTTTTGAGATTTTTTCCACTACTACAAGGGTTGTCCACCCCCAGTCTACTTTTCATGATCTTTTAGCACAAGCAGAAAGTCATGATCTGTTTCTGCAATCTGTTCACAGTGCACCAACCCCACAAGTTACTTTTCTTGCTGATAGTCATTGCTCTTCTACCGGCCCTTCACGTGGTTCTCGAGGCAAATCATGTGGTGGCTCTATTTCTGGCGGCTGTGGTCGTAATCGTCGACCACCCCCATTGCCAATTATGTAGGAAAGAAGGTCACTACACATCTTCATGTCCAAATCTATCTACTTTTGCACAACATGGACCTGTTTTAGATGCTAACTTAGCACAAGCTTTTTACTCTCAATGCCATGTATCTGAAAACTCTCTGGACTGGTATGTTGACTCTGGGGCAACTACTCATATGACATCTACTCTAAATGGCCTTTCATTTTCCACACCATACTTAGGTCCTGACCGGGTTACATTCCGTAATGGTAACTCTTTACCAGTTTTATATACTGGAAAATCTTGTATTAATAATAGGCTGCCTCTTCTAGATGTTTTTGATGGGTTTTGGTCCTAAGAACATCCTATGTGCTCATACAAACCCTAATGCTTGGATCTAGGTTTCTCTATTGTACATGCAAGTTATCCAAGACTATAAACCCTAATTCTAGCATACAAGTAATCATATTAACATAAGAATGAGTTTAAGATATTACCTTGATTGTTATGTAGCAATAACAATCCCAAATCTCCTTGTAATGACTTTAGAAAGCTTAGAGTCACAAATGTCACTCCTCTAATGGTTCACAAACACCATAAGCAAGAGGATGAAGAGGAGAGAGGATGGAGGCTGCCCAAAAACATGTGAAACCCTAGAACAAAGCTTAGCCACGTTTTTGGTCCTTAAGGGGTCTTTATATAGTGAGGCCATTAGGGTTATCTAACAAGGAAACTCTAATTTGGATGCTTAAGCCCTAAGCAACCCATAGACTCCTTTAATTAAGGCCTTAGACGATTTCCTATGGGTTTCCCCATAGAATTCGTCCACTCCTTAATATAAGGCAATCCATGGCCTAAATTACAATTATCTTATAACTACAATTCCAGTCCCTTAAGTTTAATCTCTTTTAGTCACAAAACTAATTACCAATTAATTATTGACTAATATTAATTAACCAATATGATTTCTCCTTTAATATATTATTCTCATAATATATTAATAAATCATATTTAATCATTTCTCTCCATAATTCATCCTATCAAGTTGCTTTGGTGAAGGCAACCCAAAAGGACCATGCACCATCGGGTCAAGTACATACCAAAATAGTTATGGACTTAGACACTAACCAACAGTCTCCCACTTGGATAAGTCTAATAACTATTCTGCGTATGACTTTAGATCCTGATCTGCAATCGTAGCTTTCCAAAGCCGCTGTCAACTCTGATCCTATCAGATACGCGTGTCCTTTAGATAAGGGATCATATATTCCTCCATTCTAGATATCGTAAGACATGATTTCTAATCATTCTTCTTTGTACTATTTCTCGAATTCCGATTTATGACGACTGACCAATTGAACAAATCAAATTAGCCCTAGCCCGGCCGAGCATTTACGCTTGTCATCACTAAATCATCGAGGGGCCCAAAGATATCGCTTTTATCCTACTTTGGATAAAAGGAACGGATAAACTTTGATACAATGCTTGCTTGCACTCACTCACCGAATCACACACAATAATATGTTTTATAACACCAAGTTACTGGTGCGTTTACATATTATCAATGTGCAACCGATTTGCAAGATACAACTCACACATCTCGGTTTCAAGAATATAAGATGTTATCGTCTCACCAATCACTCGTGATACAATTCATGGAGTGATCCAAGTGAGCGTGGGTTTAATCCAATGCTCAAATTCATATTCATAAGCATTCGTGAACGTTGCAGCAAACATTTGCTTATGTCTAATACTCTTTTAGACAATCCACACACCAATTCACGACAGTCTTCATTCATACCTACTTCCAACATATGAACGACTGTGGCCCGTTTAAATAATTTGACTGTTCTTAACCAATTAAATTATTCTGGTAGTCAAAACATGCAAAGTGAAACACAAGAATAATAATAATCCCATATGGCCTCAAACATTTGAGCATAAATAAAACACCTTTTATTTATCACCATATTGATTACTCATTATTTGTCGTTTCGGTTAATCAACTTCTTACTTGCATTACAACACTTGTCCCATGCTCCTAGCATGCACACAATGTTTACTTGTGGTTCTTACTTTGTGAAATAGATCACATTGAACACATTTCCAATCATTCTCATTTCACAACCCCAAATCCTTTTTCATAAGTGAAAGAATATCAAATTCTTCATACTTATAGAATATGCTAGATTCTAACATTCTATGCAACGATCCTTTTGTAATGTCACTGCACCAAGTTACAAAGACTATTGCCAATGATATTACAAAGTCCTCTATCGGAGATTGTTACAATACAATTCCTTATGATGTCTCTCACTCAAAGAACATTCCTTTGAACATCCTTTTGCATATAAGTTTCTAATTTAGACATAGATTTTTCAACATTCAATTCCCAATATGGACACATTTCCATATTTTCCATATGACAACTCATTCTTAATAGAATCTTATCTATTCATAATAATGTCGATATGGTCCATCCAATATGAAACATTTCCATATCTTCCAACACTATACTTCTAACTACTCACAAGCGACCAATCCTCGGCGAACTTTGGATTGTCCTTTGATAGTTGTTTAATTATTTTAGTCAAAACCAATTCTAGTCCCTTTTCCCTCTAAATGCGCTAGACATTTGGAAAATTTTAGAATGGTCAAATATTAAAGCATTTGCAATCGATCCTATACCCGAAGCGTATGGGACATGATGCATAATGTCTTACATAAATATTTGATACTTTATCAATCTTCTGCCATAATATTTTATTTGCTATGTTCTCGAAATTCGAATTGTGAAGAGGATTGTCGTAAACATAATCAAAATTTTAAGAACACATTATGTACCTTTGACTAAATTTATTAACATTTCTCAACCTAAGCCTTTAGATTTGAAATGAAGCATAATATTTTCTCCCTTAATTATAACAAAACAACTTTACAACCCTTACGACTTTGCAAGGTATAACTCTTGTTTTCTATAATTAATATTTCCAACTTGCAATACATGCCTTAATAATCATATAATCATAACATTTATGCTCCCACTATCATGATGATTATTATAAAACATAACTCTTATGCTCCCACTAGCTTCGACATGTATTCATAAACATCTTAACTTTCAGAAAAACAATACCTATTGAATTTCTTAAGTCCATGTTTCTAATACTTAATGCTTTGATAATCTTTTATCAAGGCTTTTTGAACTTATACACCTTTCCTTAGATAGTTCATATGTATGTCTAAACAATTAAGACTAATTGCCAAACCTCACAATTCAAATCATGGAAAGGGATACCGTAACCATAATCGAATTCGAGAATGCAATTTTACAATCACTATCTTCTTAAAATCTTTCTTAGTGAAAGCATTTCCTCACAATCATGAAGGAGGAAATCTTATGACACTTAGATTTAAACGGTGTATGTGTTCCTATCCATGTGAATTTGTCAAAACCAAAGTTTACGACAAATTCAAACTCATATGGACCGAACTTCCTTAATCTTGATTTCTTGCCTTATGGTAGTACAGTTGCCCACCATGTCTTCCAAGTAGTTAAGCAACTCACCTTTTTCCTATCAATGTACTTTTCATTGATCAAGGTCCTTGCCTTTTATATATTGAAATGAGAACTCATAGGACTCACATGCATAATTAACTCAATTTGGAACAACATAGAAACAAAATAATGTCAACACGATAGGTTGTAAACCTCAACTCGTGTGCTAGTGATGATCGATAAGGTTTATTTGATTTGTTCTTGAAACCTTTCAAGACCATTAAGACTCACACTGACTCCTTGACATATAATATTCTCTTGTCAATAAACATTTCTTGACAAACAAATATTCAAGAGTTAGTGTAGCTTTTATCAAAAAATTTCATAAATTGGTCCTAGTTGGTCTTTGTCTTATCCAAGACATCACAAATTTCCACATTTGATGAATATTATAAACCTTCTTAATACTTATCCACTCAATGTCACAATCTTAACTCTAAGACTTGTTTTTGGAACGAAGTATGATTGACTTCTTGATTTAACCATTTCTTCAATCCTTGATTCCTCTTCTTAAACATACAGTTGTACTAAGACTCACTTAGAGGATCAATTGAGATATGGTTCTTAATCATTAAGACCTATCATAAAGCATAAAATGTACTCTCCCTTTCTTCTTAGAATGGAGAAACTTTTATCTTTCTGCCTACTTGATTCTTCTTATTCGTTCTGCTATTGATTTAAACTTTTTCAATCAATTCATAATTACACTTAATCTTGTAAGTATAATCATCATGACGAATATCATTGTTACTTTTATGGTGGACTTGATCAACACGCAACTTTGTGTATTTGATCTCCAAGTCCTTCACTTGACACTTTGTCAATGAAATAGTCTAATTTCCAAATATGAAATTTCTCATTCAGCGTGCAACCAAGTTGCATGATTCCAAGTTTCTGTCCAATTTAAACTTGGGTGATGAGAAACTCTCCCTATTTGGTAAATTCTCGACTTTCCATAAATAACATAATAAGAACCAAATCCATTATTGTTAATAATAGAAACATTTTAACATCAATTTTTCATACACGCCACTGTAAGGATAATATAAAGAATATGAAAATCAAAATTTATTTTATTGCGGAAAAATTTGTCCTTACAATGCAACTCATTGAAAAACTTATGCTAATACATCTTTCTTAGCAATCTAATTCTAACTCTAAGTAGTATCTCAAGAATCTAATCTTCAAGTAATGCGATCGAAATCCATTTCTTCACGGTTAGATTATGCTCATTTCTTCCCTTAAGCTTCCTTTCTTTTCTTCGATCCTTCAAAACATCAATTGTAATCTTATCACATTATGTATTAAGAATCTAGAATAGGAGCTTAAAAGAGTTAGTCAATGGATTTTACCTAAAGCAGAGCCATACGTTTTGACTCTCCCATCTCTTAGATCTCTTAGGTAAATAGGGCAGCTTCGTCTCCAATGCCCTTTCTCTTGGCAATAAAAGCAAATTGACTCTTCTGGAACATGACATGGAACTACTTCAGACATTGCCTTTCTCTTGTGATCAAACTTTTTGATCATAGCATGTCTTTCGTTGCCATTGTCTATATCCATAGAGGTCTTGAAGGCAGATTCACCAATCAACTTTGCTTTTCCATTGCGCCAAAACATTTCTGATTCAGCAGCAATAAGCATATAGGTGAGATCTATAAGGGTCACATCGCAGTTTATCATATAGTACTCTCTTACGAACTCACTATACGAGTTAGGAAGTGACTGAAGAACCCAATCAACAGCCATCTCTTCATAGACAACGGATCCCAACATTCTTAACTTATCAATGTGTGATTTCATCCCTAGGACGTGTGCACACACCGACTCTCATTCTTTATGTTTACTTGCCAAAAGGGCTTGAGTGAGCTTGAACTTTTCAAGCCTTCGAACTTGTGGGTTAGGGAGAATAATTGGAGGAGGTGGAGGAAGTGAAGCGTGATTTCTTGTTCCTCGATCGAATCGTGGAATATCATCTTCATGTGTAAAGCTTGTTCCACGTGATTTGGGAAGACCATAGTTGTTGAACTTTGACATCTACAAAACAGGAAAAAACAAATTCAAGTTAGTTGATTGATTGAGTCCTTAGTAAATCACCCAAATCAAATACTAAGGCTAGGACCCAACACAATATTCTACAACTTGGGAGAGGGATGCCGTAACCCAAATTGCAGAACATTTGAAGGTAAGTGAATGACGATTCACTAATTTCCACCATGCAAAACGAAAACGAAATTTAAGTTTTAAATCTATGAAAACTCCTAGATCCTTTGAGATTCATTGAACATTTCATTGGCATGTTTAAATCTCGATATGCCCCTCTTGTTTGTGACTGGGATGCCGAGGATCACAAAGCGGGTGTGAATAACCATGCAAGCTTACATGGTGCCCTCATATGTTACAGTCACCTATTCGATGTACCGGTAAACCACACACGCTCCACCGAACTATGACAAACATTGAGTCACCCTTTGCTACCTTTGCTTAGAACCATTTAGTGTGCCGGTAAACCACACACGCTCCACTAACGTCTTCGCAAGGGCACAAAGTGTAATTTCATGGAATTGCATCAATTCACTTTAGCCTAAGTAACTAAGATTGGGAATTTGTAAAACATTTAGTTACTTTAGTAATTCATTATACTTATAATGGAAGGTTTCGTCCTATCCTACCCGTTCGGCTAACGACCCTCCACTAGTCAAGAGTGCGGTGGGTAAGAGTGGATACACATTCAATCGCCATTTTATAGGCAATTTCCTTAAACACCCCTTATAGACCTGCTTCGTGAGTGAGGCCTACTAACGGTAAGACTGACTTTTACTCATACATATATATAATGTTAGACTTTTAATGTTATATATATATATATATATATATATATATATATATATATATATATATATATATATATAGTATAGGGTGTATTTTACACTTTTAAAATACTAGGTGGTCTAATTTAACAATTATACTTTTAATTCAGTTAAATTGTAAACCTAAACTTTTATGGATTTATTAAACCTCTTTTAATTATACACCTTAATTAATTAATAAAACCATAAGGGTGTGATTTGAACTTTTTCAAAACAATACTAGGGTTTTAGAATTTAACATTCCTAATTAAACTTTTAATCAACTTTTAAATTCCAAAACTTGAGGGCAAGTTTTGAAACATTTCAAAACATTAGGGTTTAGAATTTAAATATACATCAAATTAAACTATTAATCCAAAATTTTAAATTCCAAAACTTGAGGGCAAGTTTTGAAACCTTTTTCAAAACATTAGGGTTTTAACTATTTAAATTTCAAAACAACAAAACTTTTGGGTTCAAATTTAAACTATAAAACCTAAAGGGGAAAATATGAAATTTTCAAAGCACAAGGATCAAATAACAAATAATCTAAATTAACATTTAATTACATAATTATCCATATTTGATTTATTTAATGATTTCTTGCACAACAATTTACCAATTTAATCAAAATAATTAATCAATTATCACATAAGGAAACAAATATTTTATTAATTGATAAATATCTTCAATTAGATCAGGAGTATAGTCAAATATATCATAAAATCAGATTTATATTGATCTAATATGATAAGGCATCTATCCTTAAGCAAAAACAAAAAGAAATCCCGGTTTTCCCTCCATCTGACTAGCCGACTCACCGAGTCAGGCATGGACTCGTCGAGTCAGCATGGACTCGGCGAGTCCAGCCTCCAGAACCACAAAAATCGAATTTTTCAATCATACAATGCATCAATACAATAGAAACCAGTCTAGTCTCTGATACCACTGATGGGTTTTGGTCCTAAGAACATCCTATGTGCTCATACAAACCCTAATGCTTGGATCTAGGTTTCTCTATTGTACATGCAAGTTATCCAAGACTATAAACCTTAATTCTAGCATACAAGTAATCATATTAACATAAGAATGGGTTTAAGATATTACCTTGATTGTTATGTAGCAATAACAATCCCAAATCTCCTTGTAATGACTTTAGAAAGCTTAGAGTCACAAATGTCACTCCTCTGATGGTTCACAAACACCATAAGCAAGAGGATGAAGAGGAGAGAGGATGGAGGCGGCCCAAAAACTTGTGAAACCCTAGAACAAAGCTTAGTCACGTTTTTGGTCCTTAAGGGGTCTTTATATAGTGAGGCCATTAGGGTTATCTAACAAGGAAACCCTAATTTGGATGCTTAAGCCCTAAGCAACCCATGGACTACTTTAATTAAGGCCTTAGACGATTTCCTTATGGGTTTCCCCATAGAATTCGTCCAATCCTTAATATAAGGCAATCCATGGCCCAAATTGCAATTATCTTATAATTACAATTCCAGTCCCTTAAGTTTAATCTCTTTTAGTCACAAAACTAATTACCAATTAATTATTGACTAATATTAATTAACCAATATGATTTCTCCTTTAATATATTATTCTCATAATATATTAATAAATCATATTTAATCCTTTCTCTCCATAATTCATCCTATCAAGTTGCTTTGGTGAAGTCAACCCAAAAGGATCATGCACCATCGGGTCAAGTACATACCAAAATAGTTATGGACTTAGACACTAATCGAACAGTTTTGGTGGTTCCACATCTCACCAAAAATCTTCTCTCAATAAGTAAACTCACATCCGATTCTCCCGTTGACATATTATTTTCTAATATCTTCTTTGAAATCCAGGATCGTCAAACTCGGGAGTCATTAGCAAGGGGTAAATGTCAGACTGGCTTTTATATTCTTCAACAAGGGCAAAAGGCATTTATGGCAGCTGTCAATTCACATCATCTTCGAGCTTCATATGAACGATGGCACGGGCGTTTGGGTCATATTTCGTTTGATATTATTTCTTTGTTAAATAAACTTGGATATCTAGTTGTTACTTCTTTATTAACAAAACCAAGTATTTGTTCATCTTGCCAGTTGTCTAAAACTCATAAATTACCTTTTATGAAAAATCCCAAACATTCTTCAAATGTCTTGGATATGATTCATTATGATTGATGGGGACCAACTCCTGTTATCTCAACTGATGGCTACTTATATTATGTGGTATTTATTGATGATTTCTCAAGATTTAGTTGGTTTTATCCTCTTAAGGCCAAGTCAAATTTCTATAATGTATTAGTTGCATTCTTAACCTTTGTGCATACACAATTCTCTTCCAAGGTTAAATGTTTACAAAGTGATGGTGCTACATAATTTACTAATCATCATGTTCAAAAGGTATTACTCAACAATAACATCAATCATCGTCTTTCTTGTCCGCATACGCCTCAACAAAATGAACGGGCCGAGCGTAAGCACCGTCACGTGACTGAAACTGGGCTTGTAATGCTTTTTAATGCACATGCAACTGCTTCCTTATGGGTTGATGCATTTACGTCTGCCACATCTCCCTATCTAATAAACGGAAGTAATATGCCATGTGTCCCTTCAAAAACACTGATTTCATCTAATGTTAAATACTGTTTTTGCCCCTCTTTGATTTCAACTTCTATAATCACGTCATTATATTATAACCGTCCAAGTCAAATTAAACCAACAATTAATATTTGCTTTTAATGGTATCTGATCTGTATTTAAATTTAATGTGATACTTTTTTGTAACATCTGGATTCCCAGGTATCTCATTTTAATTATTTATCTTGAGTTTTATGGAGGGACTTGGCGAGTAGACGCTCAGACTCGCCGAGTAGGATCGCGAATTCTTGTCTGGATTAATGACCGGACTCGACGAGTCAATGCGTGGACTCGGCGAGTCCGCGCTGTAAAGTGAAACCCTAAATCTCAGGGCCTGAGCCCTATTTAAAGGCCCTTATGGTTGTCATTTGCGGCCACTACTCCCCTGTGAAAACCCTAGAGAGCAAAGAGAGCTTAGAGAGCAATTTGGAGGCTAATTTTTCATCCTTTGGTGTAATCTTGCAAGAAGGAGTGGGAAAATCCAAGCTAGATCGGTTGTGGAGCTTGGATCTGTGTTGTTCACACTGAGATTCACGTTTTGAGGTACAAGTTCCTTCCCATTTCGTGTATTTGATAAATTCCTTGAATCTAGGGTTTTCTTTGCACAATTTTGAGTTAGATTGTGAAGCATATGAGGTCCCTTTGGGTATAGATGATAGATCTGGACCTCGAGAGGTCCAAAAGGTCCCAAGCTTCAAGCTTTATGAGGTTTCATGGGAGCCTTGAGAGTAGAACCCCATTTTAAAGGTTATTTCTCCATTTTTGGTCTTATAAGCATTGCATGAACGTAAAGTTTAAACCCCATTTTACGTGACTTTCGAGTGTTAGAAGGTTAGATCTACTAGTTGGTGAAACAGATCTGACCTCAAAAGATCGTTTGAGTGTTTTCATGGGAGGAACTCGTCGAGTCCATAAGGGACTCAACGAGTCGAGTCGGGTTGCCCCGCGATTCGTGACCTGTGATAACCCGTTGAGTGTAGGGTTGACTCAGCGATTCGAGTGAGGATCAGGGGCGAAGAGGACATACATGGACTCGCCGAGTCACACGAGTGCACTCGACGAGTCTGGTCAATGTTTGACCGTTGACTTTTGTTGACTTTTAGGGTTTGGTCAACAATTGGACTTGTGGACCATTTGAAGGGTAAAATGGTCTTTTAGCCTTCTTAGAGGACATGGAAGAGACTAGTCTAGCCTGGAGAGCCGTTATTTATTTGAGATAATTGTTTATGTGTTTAGGCAGAGGCTAGATGAGTGTATATGTGTGCGAGATTATCCGAGATAGTCGAGGTGAGTCTTCTCACTATACTGTACCTGGAAGGGTACCTATGTGTGACCGGAAGGTCTTATATGCTATGAGATGTGTGTGCTATATGTTGATATGTGATATGTATGCTATATATGATAAGGACCGGAAGGTCAAGATGATATGGTCTGGAAGGTCAAGAGGACATAGACTAGAAGGTCAGGAGGTTACGGACCGGAAGGTCGATACGGGTAGGACCGGAAGGTCTACCGGGATTTGGGACGGAAGTCCCCTGAGACAATTGGACCGGAAGGTTCACAGGGTTATGGCCTGGAAAGGCGTATGTGTTGTATGTGGTATTTTGGGGAACTCACTAAGCATTTATGCTTACAGTTGTTGTGTTGGGTGTTTCAGGTATTAGCGAGGACCGTGGGAAGGCGCCGACATGATCCGTACACACTGAGAGGATTTATGTATTTGAGACTCTGGGATTTGTTGGTTATGATGATATTAGATACAGTTTGTTTGATATTGTCACAACTGAAAATTTTGTGTCATGTAATCTATACACTCAAGCTAATGTGAATCAAAAACTTAGGAACATGTGTAACACCTATGATTATGACTTCAAAAACTTCAATCAAATACATCATACAAGTACTACAAATAGTCATCAAACAATTGGAGACCTTAGAAGCCCTTGTTTAAGTCCACTTTGGACTAGGACTTCCTTATTGGATCCAAATGGACCAATAAGCTTCCAATTAGACTATCATGGGCTTAGAACCCTAATTTGGGCTCTAATTGGACCCACACTAATTTATTTCAACATTTTGGGCCATGTTGGGCCTAGAATGAAATGAATTAAAAGCCTTGATACATGAATAACCTAAACTAGTCCAATAAAAATATAAAAATCCTACCACATTCCTTTAGACTTAAAACATACCCAAGATTAACTCTAATATTGGGCTTAGGGACAAAGGCCCAAAATTTTCCTTTTCCCTTCCAAATTCTCGGCCCAATGCCCAAGCCCAAGAGGAAATGGAAGAGTTGACTTAATGCATGCCACCTCATTATTAACCAAAGGGTATCTATGCATGGAACTCATACTTCCAAGCACATATCACTTCAAAGATCACTTCTCTTCTCTCCTCTCTCTCACTCTCGGCCACATCTCAAACACACACACATCTCACAAACTCTCTCTAGAACACTCAAGAAACTCTCTCCTTTCCTCTCCAAAATTTCGAGATTCTAAGAAGCTTTCAAGAGGATCTTCCAAGCTAATCATCATCTTAGGTAAGTATTTACTTATATACATGATCTAGCTATTTCATTCCATCAAAAACCTCTTCTAAATCTATTCCAACTTGTGATCATACACCTTAGAAGTCACCAAACTCTAGACCTACCAAGGAAAGGTGCAAAGGCCGAAAAATCACTTCATTTTCTTCCATCTTTTCTTCAAAAACCGAAAGCTTCAAACAAGGTGAGCTTCTTACCCCCTATTTTCTGTTTTTATGAGTTTTGTGGGGGGGGGGGGAATACAAGTGAAAGTGTAGATCTATATGTGTTTTGTATGCCTTGTATGATTTCCATGCTTATATGTGTGTTGTTGTGTGTTATAATGTTGGATCTAGCCATAAAACCCCTCAAAACCGAGATATACTTTATGTTAAATGATTCTAGCATCAAATATATTTCTACATACAAAGTGTTCCTAGGAAAATAGCTAAATGGCTTAGTAACATTTTCTTTGGGCTAAAAACACGATTTTTGGACCTAAAATGTGAAAAATACAAAGTTAAGGGCCCAAATTGACATATCACGAATTCTGATGGATAAGGTGTGTCAAAACAGTTTCAACAAAACAATTTCTGGAAATATACTCAATTAAAGGATTAAAAACATAAATTTCAAGCTTAATGGGCTAAAAATGACATTTTCGGCCCAATGAGGCCCATTATGCGAGATTTTCTGTTTTGGAGGGCCAAAAACTGTGTTTTTCTGTAAAACAGTGGACTATAAGTGTTCCAAGTCCTTTTCAAAGGTTTAAAATGCTTTTTAAATTTAAAAAGGACCAAAGTTGCAAAAAATTTTCAATTTGGGCCAAAATTGTCAAAGTTGCGAAAAAGAAGGGCTATTACCGAGAAAACTGCAATTTCAGGGACTAAAACTGTTTTCATTGAAAAATATGCTGAAAAATATTAATTTCAATAATTTTTGGTGTTAAAATGTCAAGAAAATTGATTTAAGGACCAAACCGGAAAAATATTTAATTAAAAGGGTTGAAAAAGTAAATTTTACAAACAACGAGGGGCTGAAAACAGAAACTTCCAAGGCTAATTCAATACACGCAATTTGATCAAATGATGGCACCACGACTATCGACGAAATACAATACATTACAATACCAAAAGTCGTTGTTAAACGAATTGGTTCGGTCTCGAACCAATAAAAATCCGAAACTACTAACACGACGACACTATGACACTACGATTCATACAAGTAACGTTTGGGAATTCAATATACATGCGAGTGTGCACAGACGTCTACGCACCATCTTTGGGCCCCAAAAGTGTAAAATCTTGTTTGTTGGGCCTAGCTAGCCCAATGACCTGATCTTAAGGCCCGAAGACCTCTATCTTACGAAGTGTTAGGTTTTACCGATCTGACACAACGTAAAAGGACTTTCAATGGCTTGTATACTACTGGTCCCCAAGGGTCCTTTGGTATTGCTAGTAAAGTCTACATTTCATGCGAGGCGGGTCTGGGAACCCTCGTACATTTTTTTTATCCCCAACCGGTTAATGGAGTCATCGAGGTCTTCGTGTCCTCTTTCTCTTCGGATGTGGGACTACACATAGTCAGGGCGATTGGATAACGTGATTAATACGGACGACGCCTACGGGATCGTTAGTATAGCTATAAACTGGTCGTTTGTGTAATACGTGTTTGTAGCAAATAATCATGCTCAAAAATAATCCAACGTCGCCTGGGACTGACACTACACGCTATGCAATGGTTTCAATGTAACTTCATGGAATTCAAGGAATTAGGAAAACATCGGGTTTTCCTAGGGTTTTTCAATACATACAGATTCAGAATGCATACAACTTTAACGAACAATTTTTTTACAAGTATAGAAACAAACAAGCATACCTATGGATCTTCACAAACGTTTTCAAAAGCTTTCTTTTCAGAAAATATCGGATTTTCTGGTGGTTTTCAAACAATACGAAACATGGTTTTTCAAATACCGCTTATGAACTCACCAACATTTCACATGTTGACGTTTTTCAAAATACTTGTATTCTCAGAGAACCAGTGAATCAAAGGAAATCATACTCAGTGATGACTTGCAGCTTATTTATGTACGAATCGAACAATTTATTTTTGGGAATGTAATGTTTAAACAATGTACTTCATGTAAACTCTACTGGTTGTACTATATTAATGCATGGTGACGAATGTTGTTACGTTTCATATATATTCAATGTTATGGTATTCAATTGAGTCACGACAGCCCCCGGACGTTTCCGCCGTCTGGTTCGGGGGTGTGACAGATATTGTTTTGATGATTGAAAATATGATTTAAAAATGAAAAATTGTTTTTGAAAATTCACGTCGTTACACGTTTGACATATTCAGTCCTCCGATTTCGTATTAAGGTATGATGATATATAAGGTATGTATAAATTACAATTAATTTGATTTATTTGCTCCTTTTAATCGTATTTGGTTCTATAGATACTTTAAACATCTTTAATCATCGTTTTAATCGACCTTTACTTGTTACTGTGCTCCGCAGGAAAGAAGACCAAGAAGTTATGGGCGTAAAGATACTCCAATTTTTCAACAAAACTGTATGTACTTCATCTTGAATCATCTTTTTTAAAAACCACTTACTTGATACCACATTAACATTTGGACTATTTGTTTGAATAATCTATATTTATTACGTGGGGGTAATTTCACCATGAAAAAATTTGATGTTGGGGACTGCTTTTACTATGCAGTACTCATGAGTTCTTACTAAACATATTAATAAAAATATCAATTTTTTTTATCTAAAAAAAGGTTGTGAGATTTTCATAAAAATAAAAGTTTTGCAAATAAAATTAATTTCATGCGTGAAACTACTCATGAGTTTTGTGTGTATGTGTAGTTAATAACATTTTACTTTGAATTATATTTACATAGTTTCTGTTTTCTAGTTTTTTTCATTAATTAATACAATATGTCTTTTTTTTTTAAATATCATAAATATGTTTAAATTTTTTGTGTGTTTATATTTCAGTTTGTGATTGTTGTTATAATATCTTAGTAGTCCACGGACATAATGGTAATTTTCTATGATATTTTACTAATTTTTTCCTATTAAACGATCCTACATTTCTGATTTTTTACTAAGTTATGTGTGTGTTGCAATGAACGAAGTGTATTCCATATCTAAAAAGACCACAACAAGATTGTTCATTAATTCCTTTTCTTTTATTAGTAGTCCATTCATGAGTCCAAGAAGATAACTTTACAGTTTTTCCGTTTGTTATTTTCAAATATATGAAATAACATACAACATCTAAGTTTTTCCAGCATTTCATCGTATTTTCTGTGTGTTTGTGTTATATTTTCTCTGTTTGAATATACTTTATTTTCTGCATATATTTTCTTTTAAGAAAAATTGATAATACATAATATAATGGGGAATTCGCTTTATTCGGGAACACTTGGTTGATACATTTGGATATAAAAATAGATACAAATGTACATAATACATACTAATCTCCCTATCTAATAAACCAAAGTAAAATGCCACATGTCCCTTTAAAAACACTTATTCATAAAGTGTCATTGAAAGAAAATAGCATTGTATTTTGATAGTTATCATTGGAATAAAGTATCTACTCACATTATACATAATACTTTCTTCTTTTATGTTTTATTATAGTGACAATGGTAGAGAGAAACATCACTTTGATTAAAGACTTTGACAATATGAAGGATGATTACACACTGAAAGTGTCTATCATCCGGTTATCGAGATCAATGTCAGATGTTAACCCCACTATAGGAAAATCAATGGAGATGATATTGATGGATGAGATGGTAAAATCTGTTATTCCAATAACATTATTCTTTTACATTGTTAACCAATTTTTGTATATTAAAATACAATTGTTTAACATTATATAATATTCTTATCCTATGTGAATAGTGTACTAAAATCCGAGCAAGTGTCTATCCAAGAGATTTTCAAAGGTTTGAATCGAAATTGAAAGAAGATCAAGTTGTTTTCTTCCGATCCCCTACTATCACTCCTAACAGATACAGTTTTAAAATAAGTGATGTAAAGGAAAAATTAAACTTGCATGGAAGAACAACTATGAAGGAGTGTCTACACTTTCAATCCAAATCAACATACAAATTTTCTTGTGTTTCGTTTGAAAGAATTATCTCTGCAACAACTACATCTAATGACACAGTTGGTAGTTTTTAAATTCAAACAATTGTGTTTTGTTATTTATTTTCATTACATTTCTTTTTATATTTTATTTTTTATATATCAATGTCATTTATATTATTTATTGTGTTTCTCCTTAAAATCTATTCAAATTTATATTTTGTTTTATAAATCATTTACAATATACTCAAATTTATATTATGTTTCATAAATATGTATTAATATTAATTTTAAATAATCAATACAAAAAGTTTTAAACAAACTTAACTCTTATTAATAATATAAATGTTTTATAAATTTTTTACCCGTGATTCGCACGGGTTGTAACCTAGTACATCATCAATCGTCTACTAACACCATTGCTTTAAAAAAAAGTCTCCATATGAGATTTTATTCAATCAGGTGCCTTCATATGCAACTTTTCCAACTTTTGGTTGTCGGGTATTCCCTTATCTTCGTGATTATACACGCCACAAACTTTCACCTAGAAGCGCCTCCTATATCTTTATTGGATATAGTCCAAAATATAGAGGATATCATTGCCTTGATCCATCTACAAATCGAGTTTATGTTACTCGTCATGCTCAATTTGATGAAGATGTTTTTCCATTCAGTGGAATTATTCCTCCGGTTGATGATGGGAAGCTTTTATTCTCCAACTTTGATGATTTTTTCATTCAAAAACTCCTCACCACCAGAAGTTATAGCTCAACTCACTTCACCAACCTATAAACATAAAAAATGCAACCCTGTAACGTCCCAAAATTCAAGACTAAAAATTTCTTTTAATAAAATATTACTTAAAGTAAAATCATCATTTCAAAACATAAACAGAGTATTAGTTTTCAAAACACATGTTCATTATCAGAGTAAAACATTCCCAGGCTGACTAATCTATGGTGTGTGCCATGCGATCATCTCGAGCTCCATCATCCTCTACCGGAAGCACCTGAAACCAAAACTGAAAACCGTAAGCACGAAGCTTAGTGAGTCCCCACCATACCACATACCATGCAAACATACAACAAACATACTGCCAGGCTATTCTGGGGTGCCTGACTACCCTGTACGGCCATTCTGGGGTGTCGACTACCCGTGCGGCCATTATGGGGTGTCGACTTCCCGTGTCAAGCCATTCTGGGGTGCTGACTACCCGTGTCAAGCCATTCTGGGGTGCTGACTACCCGTCGGTCCCGACAACCGATCCTCGGGGACTGTTTCACCCCTACTGCTACTTACACATATATCATACATAACATATTATCAGACATATCTGGGGTGTCTGACCTACCCTTCGGTCCTAACAACCGAACTCTACTACTATCACATACGCATATCATAACGTAACAGATTATCAGACATATCTGGGGTGTCTGAACTACCCTTCGGTCCTAACAACCGAACTTGGGGACTGGTCCCCTCCTACTACCTTTATCGCATATAACATAACAGGCCAGCATGCAAACATATCCTCACATACTGTCAGACGTTTCTGGGGTGTCTGACTACCCTCCGGTCCTAACAACCGAACTCTACTGATGAGCCAGGGAGCCCCGTCCATGCTCCTACTGATAGTGAGATACGGGCCCAGCCCGCGCTCACTCTTTCCCTAACTTGGGGCTCGCCCCTGATCTGCTGCTAATGAGATGTGGAACACCATCCACACTCTGCTGTTGGTGAGGTACGGGACCTCGCCCACACTCACCACCCTACCAGGCACATACAAGTATCACACAGACAACAAGTATAAACTATCACATAAACCATTCCTTGGGCACCCGCCCGCTAACATTGGACCTCGTCCTGAACAACATATTAGCATACGATGCCTAGGGCTAACCCCCGGGTCTTCTACTCATGTCTACATGGGCCGACATTGTGGCCGTAGACCCATTCACACAAAGGGAAACTCACCTGATACTGCTGAACTGCTGTTGCTAATCCCTTTGACTGCTACCTGACCACTGACTCCGAACTGTTGCTCCACTAGCTCCCCGAGCTACCAATATCAACATAACACTTAGTCTAACTGACCTTCAAAGGTCAACTAAGTCAACTCTTGCCAAAGTCAAAGTCCTGGTCAAGGTCAACCTCCCAGGTCAACCCTACTCGCTGAGTCACCCTATTGACTCACCGAGTTCATATGTTCAGAGTCCTTCTATTCGCGACTCGACTCGCCGAGCCAGTCCATGACTCGCCGAGTCTACCGATTACCGAGTCCTGACCTGTCCAACTCACAGAGTCTCCATTCGACTCACTGATTCGAGTCTCAACTCGAAGGGTTTAGGGTTTCGCGACCTGACTCGCCGAGTCCAAGACAATATCCATCCAACTCGCCGAGTCCATACCCAACTTCATCCGACTCGACGAGCTGTTCATCCCACTCGTCGAGTTCCTCCTCATCTTCAAGCTACTCGCCGAGTCCACTCAAAGGAATCGCCGAGTCCATCCGGTCCTCCATACATGCAGAGGACTTTTGAGTCATGCAAGGACTCAAATCTATAGATCTACCCTTCCCAAGCCTATTCCTCACGTAAAGTTGCAAACTTTACGTGTAGAGAAGGAGATCCAAGCAAAATACACCATAAACTAGGGTTTAAGGCCAAGGGGCTTCAACATTGACTCAAGGGCTGATACTTTATGCTTCTCTAGTCCATAACACACTTGGATCTGAAGTAGCAATTCCAGATCCGGCTTCTAACTCGAATGGGTGACAAACCATGGCTTAAAAGCCCCAAATCTCACAACCATGGAAGATCTAAAGGAGAGAGACGACTTATTACCTTCAATATCTCAGAAGGGCTCCACAAACTCCAGATCTGAAGCCAATCCTTGAAGCTTCACTGATTCCCCTCTTTCTTCTTCCTTCAATTCACCCAAAAATGGCTTGGAAGCTTGAATGCACAACAATGGAGGCTTAGGGTTCGCTTTCTGAATGAGGGAGGCTCTAAGGAACCCTAATGGAGAGAATAAGGAGCTTAAATAGCGCCCAAAGTCCCAGATTTAGGGTTTTCCTCGCACAGACCAGACTCGCCGAGTCCACTTGGCCGACTCGCTGAGTTGGTCACTTACACCTCGACCCGGATCCCGCTCGGACTCGCCGAGTTCCTCCTTGGACTCGCCGATTTGCCCCTAAAAATTAGGGCTTTCTTTCCTTTCTTGGCCTTCAAAACTTTGGGTGTTACAAACCCCCTGCATACTTTGTTTCCAACCTTCTACCCAACCTAATGTGTCACCCTCCAATCCATCCCACAATTACTCCCCTACCACACCCTTCCGATACATCTATACTCGTCGTTCTCGCCAAGATGAACCCCAACCACGACCTGTTGTCGCTACCATACCTGACAACCAACCATCCCCCGTTTCTACTCCAGTTCCTAACCCAACTGACTCTACCACCAACCAGCCTAAATCTTTATCAGTCCACCTCCTTCATCTGAATCCGTTGCACATTCTTCCTTGCATCTGATGATAACTCGTTCATGTGTTGGTATACACAAACCATGACACATTACGGATATTGCCATCCTTACTTCCAGTCCTTTACATCACGTATTATTTGCTTCAAAAGATCCTAAGGGTTTTAAAACAACATGTAAACATTCGGAGTGAATGACTGCAATGAGTGAAGAAATGAATGCCTTGCATAAGAATCACACGTGGGATCTTGTGCCTCGCCCTAAGAATTCAAATTTTGTAGGATCTAAATGGGTTTATAGGAAAAAAATATATAAATCTGATGGTTTAGTTGATCGTTACAAGGCTTGATTGGTTGCACAAGGATTTATGTAACATCCCAAAATTCAAGGCCAAAAATTTCATTTTTAAATAAGTTATTACATAAACCATCAGTACAAAAACATTCATAATAATATCTCGTGTCAAACCAAAGTGTCAGTAATCAAAACATTTTATCATAAAACCATATTAGAGTGTAATCCCAAAGATCTCATGTGCGGAAAATATAGTGTGATGCACTGCGATCGAGCCGACTCCTTACCTTGAAAACAAAGTACTTGAAACCAAAACTAAAAACCGTAAGCACGAAGCTTAGTGAGTTCCCCAAATACCACATACCATACAAACCAACTGATCCATACATGCCATACATAGCCAAGAGCCATACATAACCAACATATCCATAGTCAAGTAAGGTGCTATGTGCCAAACATAGTCTTGCTACGGTGCTATGTGCCAAACATAGTCTTGTGGTTATGCCACGGGCCGCACGTGGTCTTCCTGGTCAAGCCTGAGGCCACTCCCTGGGTCTTACAGACAAGTGTCAAGTGCCACCCCCTGGTCTTTCATGCAAGTATCACAAAGACAACTATACATACTACTCTACTAGGCTACTCAGCATATAGTGTGCCAGGAGCCACCTCCTGGTCTTTCATACACAATAGCATACAGTGCACCAGGAGCCACCTCCTGGTCTTTCATACATATTGCCTAGGGCTAACCCTCGGGTCTTCCTATCATACATAATAACATACTGTGTGCTAGGAGCCGCCTCCTGGTCTTTCATGCATAATGACTAGAGCTAACCCCCGAGTCTTCCTATCATACATAACTACATGGGCCGACATTGTGGTCGTAGACCTATACAAACAGTGAGGAGACTCACCTCGCACTGCTGAACTTTGCTGATAATCCTCTGGCTGCTGTCTGACAACTCCCCGAACCGCTGTTCCACTAGCTCCTCGAGCTACTAGTATCAACATAACACTTAGTTCCAAACTGAACTCTAGAAGTCAAACTAAGTCAAATCTGGTCAAACTCAAAGTCCTGGTCAAAGTCAACCTTCCATTTGACTCGACTCGCCGAGTCAACCCATAGACTCGCCGAGTCCTTAAACTTAGAAGCTCTCAAAATACGACCTAACTCGCCGAGTCACCCTAAGACTCGTCGAGTTCAACGATCTCTGAGTCCCATCCTGTCCAACTCACCGAGTCACCACTCAACTTACTGATCTGCGTCTTAACCAGAAGAGGTTGGGGGTTTTGCGATCTGACTCGTCGAGTCCTAGAACAGACTCGCCGAGTCCTAAGCAATCTTCAACAGACTTGCCGAGTTGTTCTTCCAACTCGTCGAGTCCATGCACATATTCATACAACTCGTCGAGTACACCCATGTGACTCGCTGAGTCTCTCCAGTTCTCAATCCATACAGTGGCTTTTCGAGCCATGCAGGGGCTCCAATCCATAGATCCACTCTTCTACAGTATAACCCTCACATAAAGTTGCAAACTTTACGTGAAATCAAGGAGATATAGGCCCAAAACACTCTAGGGCTAGGGTTTAAGACAAAGGGGCTTCACCATTGACTCATTGACTGCTGCTTTAAGACATTCTGGACCATGACAACCCTAGATCTGAAGTAGCAACCTCTGATCTAAGCCCCAAACCCAAAATAGACCTCAATCTTGCCAAAAATAACCACAAATCTCATTCAAGAATAGATCTATAAGCAAAAAAGTGAAGGTAACAACTTATTACCTCCAAGATGACCTCCTACTGAAGAATAATCCAAATCTCTGAACACCCCCTTGATCCAAGCTTCTTGATCTTCAAGATCTCTTCACAAAACCACTTATCTAAGTCCCAAATTGCATTCAAGGAATCTCACTCACGATTTAGGGTTTCTGGATCTCAAAAGGGTAGCAAAGAGGCCGGGGAAGGGATGTAATGTTCTTTAAATAGGGCACAACCCCCGGGATTAGGGTTTTTCTCGTCCAGACCAGACTCGCCGAGTCGGTCACTTACTTTATCCCCCGGATCCCGCTCCGACTCTTCGAGTTCCTCCCTGGACTCGACGAGTTGACTATTGACTTAGAGCCTTTCCTTTCTTTTCTTGGTCTTTCTGGTTCTGGGTGTTACAATTTACTTGGCTTCCGAGGTTAGATTATTCCCTCACTTTCAGTCTCGTTGTCAAGGCTTCTACTGTTCGAATCGTTTTGGCTTTAGCTACTATCAATTAATGGCATCTACATCAATTAGATATCAAAATACCTTCTTAAATGGAGATCTTACTAAAACCGTTCGTATGGAACAACCCCTAGGTTTCATTAACTCTCGTGTTCCTGACTATGTATGTTGTCTTAAAAAAGCTTTATACAACTTAAAACAAGCACCATCTGCTTGGTTTCTAAGACTTAGCAATTTTCTTGTTCACATTGGTTTCACATGTAGCCGTGCAGACCCATCTTTATTCGTCTAAAAGCGTGAATCATGTCTCATCTATCTCCTCGTGTATGTAGATGATATCATTTTCACCGGGAATAATGAGTCAACCATTAAACAATTTATCACTTGTCTTCACAGCGAGTTTGCTATCAAAGATTTGGGACAACTTAACTACTTCTTGGGACTTGAAGTGACCTACATCGACTTTGGTCATTTTCTAAGTCAAGCAAAGTATGCTCATGATGTTCTTGCTAGGGCAGGGCTCCTTGATGCCAAACCTATTGGCACATCGTTGACACCTTGGCGACATCTTTAACTCTCAAGGCGCTCTATTCCATGACCCTACTCTTTATAGGTCTCTAGTTGGAGCTCTTAAGTATCTCACGATTACCAGACAAGACATTTCCTACGTGGTTAATCAGGCAAGTCAGTTTCTATAGTCTCCAACTACCTCTCACTTTCAATTAATGAAACGCATCCTTCGTTATGTGAAAGGTACTCTATCCTACGGACTTACCTTTGATAAGCCATCTACCACCAGGTTGGTGGGATATTCGGACGCAAATTGGGCACGATGTATAGAAACTCGTCGATCTACCTATGTTGATTCAATTTATTTGGGTGGAAATCTTGTTTCTTGGAGTGCAAAGAAACAGCCCACAGTCTCACGTTCTAGTTGTGAATCAGAATATTGGGCAATGGCAAACGCCGCCGCTGAAATCATTTGGATTACTCATCTTCTTCATGAACTTCATGCTCTGCTACCCGATCGTCCAACTATTCTTTGTGACAAAAAAAGTGCTCTCTTTCTTAGTCAAAATCCGGTGTCCCACAAATGAACCAAGCACATCGATATTGACTATCATTTTATTTGTGAACTTGTCTCATCAGGGAAATTACACATAAAGTTCGTGCCAACCAAGCTCCAGGTTGCATATATCTTCACCAAGGGCTTATCTCGCCCTCTATTTGAATTCTTTCGTGGAAAACTAGGAGTTAGTCCCCCACCTGTTCGCTTGAAGGGGGGTATTAGGAAATAATTATCCTTTATGGAAAATATATCCTTGTTGTAACTCTCTCAATATTTCCCTTTTATATCTCCATATTGTTATGAGATTATTTGTGTATTTAAACCATTGTACGATTTTTTTTTGTTTGTTTGTAATCAATAAATTATCAACAGTTCACAGATATAATACAATTATACAAAAATGAATTTAAATAAAGCGGATAAAACACTGATTTTAAATAAATAAACAAACAACCCTTGAAATATTTGAATCTGATTTTTTTTTCTAAATGTAAAAAATAGTGATATACTTTCATATACTTGTGTATTATAACATCATACTTTCCTTACTATCTATTACAACATTATGCTTCAAAATATTTTTCTTATCAAGACATTGTACTTTAAAAAACAATATAACTTATATAACACAACTTGTTTTCCGAGCTAACCACTGATTTTTTAATCTTTCTAATAAAACCACACAACTTTGACACTTTTTTTTAACATGACTATGGTCACCTCCTGATATTGCCATATTTATACCTATTTTTAGGCAATATTTAAGTACATTTTTATTAAAAAGTTGGTAATTTGTTTAGAATAATGGTACTTATGAGCTTAAATGTTATTTACAGCAAAAAAAGAAGACATTGTGAAGAAAAGGGACTAAAAGCGTTAAAGAAAGAAACTTTGAGAATTAAAAGAGTAAAAGTGAAGAAAATCTGGAAAAAGATTATTCACGGCGTGAGACTTAAAGGATTCACGACGTGAGACTTAATGGATTCACGATGTGAATCGTTGGTTCTAGAAGATATGTACGCGGGTGTAGGAATCCTTGACGGGCACGGTTATCTACAACTCACGACGTGAATTTCTTATTATTCACGACGTGAATGTATGGATATCAACAACTATATAAATCCTTGACCATTACGAATAGAGGCAACTTTTGGTTGGAGAGAGGAGTTCCAGAAGGCGATTTTGAGGAGAGGAAAACTCTGGGAAGAGGCTTTTAACACCAAAAAGAGTGAAGGTCCATAATTTAGTTTATTTTGTTAATTAAGAACATGTTTTATTATACTTTGAATTGTGTTAGTTTGTTAGTTGCTATGATGAGCAGCTAAATCTAGCTACTCTCGTTTAGCTAGATGAAGCTTCTAACTTATGAATAGCTCAATTTTTATGGATTAAGTTTAGTTGGTAAAAATTGCTTGTGTTTGATTGGTATTACCTAGCATGCTTATGTTTGTTTTTTCTGATTGCTTGATTGCATGTTCTGTGTAGCTTAGTGACCATTAACTGCATGAACTTGTTTACCTAATGATTTAGTGAACATTGAATTGTTAGAGCTAGGATTGACCAATCTTAGTTAGTAATTAGAGTAAATAAGCTTAGCTGTGCTAGAGAACTTGTATTGTGACTATAATTGCGTTTATATAACAAATCTTACATAACATATTTACATTCATAATTAGTTTTGTGTTTAATTGTGTGTGAACATACATGGTTTGACATGAATTAGTTAATTATTGGTAAAGTTAGAACTAAATTACTAATACAACTAAAAACCAACTTAATAATCCATAATCATTAGCTAGCCATAAGGAAGAAGTGGATTCGAACTAAACAAGAGTGTGTTTTACTTATTGAATTTGATTTAAGTTCGTCTGATCTTGTAAAATCAGATAAAAACCCCTTTTAAACTTGTTAATAATTAAGTTAATTTAATAGTAAGTAAATTAATTAGTAACACCGTTCCCTGTGATCGACACCTGACTTACCCAAACTATACTATAATCTGACTAGGTACACTGCCTATAAGTGCATAGTTAGTTTAAGTTTGTTAGGTTATAAATATTAAAATTAGTGGGTACTTTTGTGCACATCACCTCCTAGAAAAGCTTTACAAGCTTTTTTGCTTAAGACTCAAGTGATATTGCACTATAGTCAAACAATACTCTATTTTGTTTGTATATCTTTACAAGCTTTTTTAACACGACTATGATCACTTAGAACAGCTTTACAAGCTTTTTGTGTGTGTGTGTGTGTGTGTGTGTGTGTGTGAGAGAGAGAGAGAGAGAGAGAGAGAGAGAGAGAGAGAGAGAGAGAGAGAGAGAGAGAGATTCATATAACATAAACTGTTATTATATTCATTTTGTGCGATCATACTTATACATGGTGTTTTTCATACTTTCATAGGCTCCTTTATTATATATATATATATATATATATATATATATATATATATATATATATATATATATATATATATATATATATATTCTTATTTTTGTGTTATATACACAGTTTAATTAAGCAGCATTGCTGTTATAAATATATATACTTACTGTCAAGGATCTACTAATACAAATCAAGTTTCACACTCAGCAACATAAATTGGAGTTCACCTCGATCGAACCTCTTCTTTTATTCACTTATTTAAGATACTTGATTGATTTCTCACTTAGGTATACCTCAACCTTAAAATCCCCAATGTTACAACTTACATGGTCGCCTAAATATATATAATTCTTTTTCTACCATTAAAATTGATGGGGAATTGCACTTTTAGACTCTAATCAACATTCAGGGTATAAACCCAGTCAAATGAAACTCATATGTTTTACTCAATCGACAAGTTAAAAATTGTGTATGTGTACACGTATGTTTCTTTATACAGAAAAACAAAGTGAGGTCATTTTTGTTCATAAAAATCTCACAAGTATCTAGGTCTAGAAATCAGTCATGGTTCCAGAATTATTTTCTATAAGGATGACATTCGTATGTGCTTAACTCTTCATCTGTCTCTACGCTCTATACCTTAATTAACTTTTGATTGCTGAATGAGCTGCTGTGATTTGAATACAAATACATACCTATCATAAATACATACACACATATGTGTCATATACATATGTAGCTGTTGCATACATTCGCACCTGTCATATCAATGATATCATACATACATACATACATATATGTGTTGTATACCTGTATACAACATTCAAAAGATTCAGGTCATACATACATACATGAATACGAACAAAACAATAGAATGAAACAAGCATTTTCTAGTAATAGTTAAAAAAAAATCAACATGAAGCAAAAATTCAAAAGTGAATAGCAACCACATGAGACAAAGAAACCTAGTTACCAATCACATGAATAGGCATCTACTACTTAAAATTTACCATAAAGCTTGTAATATCAGTCTTTCTAAAAATTGACCACTTTGATAATTCCCTTCATAATCTCTAATGAGAGTACTTTGCTTTGTTAGTTGTTACCCCAACTAAAAACCATTTCCAACAATGTTGCATTTTCCCAATCAATAACTAATTTTGGCTTTTCTCCATTAAATTCAAAAAACTCGACCCTTTTCAGTTCACTAGTAAAGATTCTCCTTGCGTCACCTTTATGCAACTCCCACTCTTCAGTCCAAGCAAATTCCTACATCATCAACCAAAAACATATGTTTTTCTTGTTTGAGCAGTAAAAATCCAAAATTAATGTTTTCAACTCAAAACTTATTGGATTGCTGAATTGCTTTTTCTATAGAATAAGATTATGTAAAGGTCTGAAGAATACCTGTTTAATGGTCAACCTGAGAGACTCCAGTTTGGGACAATATTTGAGAATTCGGTTGAAGTCATCCATGGTGAAGGCATCCATAGTTGTGCTTAGCACCAAAGTCTTCAGATTAGGTAGAGACAACCTTTTAAATCCAAAAACAGCAGTTTTGGGCAACAGATCTTAACGCCACCACACAAACTCTCATTCTCAAGGTTAGTGATACTCAGCTTCTTGAGGTTTGGGCATGAAATACAAAGAAGATCAAGTTTCCATATCGAGCATTCTACCAAACTCAGCTCCTCAAGCGATGAGCAGCTTTGGAGAAAATCTTTTACCAAATCTCGATCTTTCAATAAGTCGACACAGGTCAAGTCAAGAACCCTAAGTGCCGGAAACCCCATAAAATTAGGCAAAATCAGACCACATCCATCCAAATTTAACCTTAATACCTTCAAGGAACCGCAAGTCGCCAGACAATGGGGCATCTCGACATCCTCTTCCTCCTTAGGAGTACAGATCAAGTCAAGCTCTTTGACGTTCTTCATAACGGCGATGTGAATCCACCGCCCTATAAGAGACATACCGTAGTAATTCGAACAACATAAACGGAGAATATCTAAATCAACGGACCTGATTACTAAAACCCAGTGCACAAACTCTTTAAATTTACTTCTTTTGAAGTTTCCTGAAGTCCACAAATACCTCCATCTTCTGGACAAAATGCTGGTTCGAATTGCGTCTTCAATAGGATCCGGCATATTACTTATCAAATCGACTCCATCTTCGCGTTTCGATGCCTTTGGTTGTTCCGATTTCTTCATGCCTGTGTATACAAAATTATTCGATTTCAATCGCACACAACACGGTTCTCTTCGAAGAAAAACCCGTAGCTTCTCTATTTACATAAAGGGACGTAGTTTTCCGCTTTTCGCATAAAAAACTCCCGCTTTCTCGTTTTTACAAGTAAAATACATATTCGGTCCATGTGGTTTGCCCAAATTCATACTTTTGGTTCTAGTATTGATTTTGTTACATGGAGGGTCCGTATGGTATTCATTTGTTCCATCTGTGGTCTCCGGTCGATATGAAAACACCATGTTACCGTTATTAATATGTTGTTTTTTTTAATTATTTATATATTTTAATAATTAAAACTAGATATAGGTATCAAATTAAATAAATTTTCATTTATTATAACATTTAATACATTAGTATGGTGGCATACTGGTTGGGCTTAATAAAGAAAATGATTATAAAACATAAACACAAATGATGAATAAGTTGAGGTAGTAATATAGAAGGAACCTGTCTATGAAACACTGAAACATGTGAATCAATCTACATGTGACAAACAGTTGAGAGAAAATTACTCTCACCATACATGGTTATGCCTTCCACCCCATGAGAATCATTTCGACATCCAAATTCAAGATGGATGCATTGCAATATGAATATATAATCAATCTACATCAGAAAATAGATGCACCAGCCATTGCTTTTGAATACAGGAAAAACTTAATTGTAGGGGAAAATATAGGAACTCAAGTTTTGGCTACATATATTTTATAAAAATATGTTTGAGTAAATTATCAAGCTATCTAGAAACACCGTTAAGTAATCTTATTCTTTTTTAATTGGAAAAAATAATAACTTTGAAGAATGGCTCCCTAAACATTACCCGTTTATCACCAACATATCAAATTCTGGAGTCCTTAGTTATTGGATACAAGAAGCTCGGGCGAAAGGTGGACAATTTTGCCGATTTGGTTTATGACTTTCTTTAAATCAATACTAATTTGTATCGGGTCCACATCTCCATATGTAGATTATGCTAACGTTGATTTGGAAACTATATTTTTCTCTTGAAAAACCTTAAATTGTTTGTAATTTAGAATTTTTAAAATATAATGTTCACATCATTGTAAAAGTATTTGCATCACATTAACTATAACCATAGTCTATATGTGATTAAATTATTGGACATGAAGACATGGACGTTGAATGTTTATGATAACATGATTTTAATAGGTTGTAACAAGAAAATCTTGGAAGAATTACAACCTTCCATTGATTATTTCAACAACTACTTAACGTGTAACACTCAAACATCATGTATTTTCCTTTTAGACCTAAAATTATAAATTTTTGCAAATTGGCCGTTAAGTCATGCATACTTGGGGGCGTAAGCATAGCGTAGTTAATTAAAAAGGGACGGGGAAGCATGCGAGTACGTAAGGCGTACTCATAGGGTATGCAGGGCATACTAGGCTGGTGAGGAAACCTTAATATTGAGGGTTTGAGCCCTATTTAAGCAACCTTAACTCTCATAATCCCTTCCACCCTCAACCTCTATCCTCCCAAAACGATCTCTAGCAAACCCTAGTGTTCATTATGAGTTTTTTTGATTCATTTGTGTATTTTGTGTCCATCCTTGAAGGAAGAAGATCTTTGGAGTGCATTTGAGAAGCTTCAACCATTGTAGATATGGGATTTGCACCTCTCAAGCAACCTCTAGAAGGTATAAAGTCATTAACTTGATGAATGGTTCTTTAGATCTTGCTAGTTCTTAAGTTTTTGTGCATTTTGGTCCCATAACATTGGTATATATGAGTATGGCTTACTTTATACCAAAAGAGCCATCCTTTAAGATGTTTTTGAGTGTTAGGAGCAATAAAAATGTGATTCTGGCCCCTTTCTTCCCTCCATGAAACAACTATGGAAATTGGGTTTGTGTAATAAGTTAGGGTTTTGGTTTTTTGACTCCTTCTAGCCATGGAAAGTCATAAAGTTGGAAACTTTATTACTTAGAATGATATTTGGGACTAGATCTGAGTTTTGGACGTAGGGTTAGGGGTGACAATTGTTGACACGACACGACAAAAATACACGATACGACATGAAATTGGGACGAAACTGAAATTTGAATTCGTGTTCGTGTCGTGTTCGTGTTAAGTGTAAAACACACGATGTCGTGTCGTGTCGTGTTCGTGTTTAAAGTTCTACACGAAATTGACACGATTTAACATTTATTTGTCGTGTTTTTCGTGTTTGTCGTGTTATATATGATTAAATATTAATTAAATAAACTAATTTTTTTATTATGTTATATTTGTTGTGTCGTGTCGTGTTTGTCGTTTTTTTAATCAGTTTGTTTTCGTGTTGGTTAAAAAAAACACGACATCGTGTCGTGTCGTGTTCGTGTTACATAAAACCTTTTTGTGTCGTGTCGTGTCAGAAAAAAACACGACACGATGACCCGATTTGCCACCCCTACGTAGGGTCTTAATGGATTAAGCACTTAAAGAAGAATGTGTGATGGACGTAAGTATGATGGGCGTACATTAGGGTACACAACGTGTACTGGTGGAGAGTCCCGTTTTCTAGGAAGGCATCTCTACATCATTTGTAGTGACTGAATACATAGGGTGTACTCAGTCTGTATTGACTTTTGATTTTTGGACTTTGACCTTTGACTAGGGATTTGACCAAGTTTGACTTAGGGGTATTTTGGGAAATTTAAATAGTAGTTTGAGATTAGGTCTCTATTTATTGTATAGGTGACCGGTAGAGACAACATTTGAGGCAGTGATCTGTTCAACTATTTTTCAGATTGTGAGGTGAATTTTCCTCACTACACTTGTGGGTCGAAGGAACCAATTCCTACCCATTGGATTATATATCCTGATATATTGGATGATGTTAAGCTGGTTATATGATAGACTGGTAGATATGTATAATTACCTGTGTTCATTGGTTATGTGTTAGACTGGTAGATTTTTATGATTACCTATACTTATTGATAATTGATTGTTCTTGTATATGTCGACATATTATGATTTGTTACGTTGAGATGGTCCTGCTTTGTGCTGAAGGCCAAGATACGCAGGGTTGTCTGGATAGGCTGTAGGCCCTACGAGGTGGCCCAGTCAGGCCGAAGGCCCGGAGAGCAGTCGAGATAGGTTGTAGGCCCTGCAAAGCGGTCCAATCATGCTGAAGGCTCATGTACGCATGCTATTATCTGTCTGGTTATGTATGGTACTTTGGGGGAACTCACTAAGCTCTGACTTATAGTTTATATTTGTGGTTTCAGGTACTTCAGAGGATATGGGCAATGCAATGGCTTGAACGTGCACATCATTCTAGATTTTTATGAGATTATGATTTTGGGATACTCTTATTACTGATTATGACTTTTGGAAACTATGTTTTGTAAACACTTATGGTTTTGGATTGGTTTCAAAAATGAAAAAAATTTACCATAATTTTTGGGATGTTACATAAAGTCTATAAATTATTGATTAAATAGCGGACGATAACCCATTGGTGTGAAATTGAAGGTTAATTTTCTCGACGGCTAACATAACAAAGGTAAAGTCATGATTTTGCGAGCTTTGTTTATAGACATTAAGTAGTAGTACAAGAGTGTTAATGGGAATATAGAAAAAAAAATAAAGAATAGTATGTATATGTAAAATGGTGAGATTATCGTATGTGAATGACTATGATTATTTAGGCACATAGTGAGTAGTAATGCATATACATCAACAATTCTTGTTTATAAAGAAAAAAGCAATTTAATTTTTTTGAGTATATGTTACATTATTTAACAACTAACTATATTTTCGGCTATAAGTCTAATAATTGTAATGCATTCATTACTTTTTCGCTATCAGTAAACCCTTGTTTAATTCTAATAACAATTTTAAGATGGTGCGTTATATATAGGCCCGCCAATCTTTGTATCAACACCACCAAATACACTTTTTTTGTAACTTAAAACCTTTTTATTGAATTTAGTTACACATTCAATCTTTTTCTTGAGCCCATCACCGCGGTAAATAGATAACTGGGCATCCTTCTTGGTACTAGTCCACCATGATAGAAGTTTGGATAATCTAGATCGACTTGAGGAAATGAGTTAAGATTTGAACAACAATATGAATCTTCCTCTTCTTCAAAATGCAAAATACCATCTTTGGGCGTTGTTGCAACTTGCATAGACGAACTAATGTTTATATGAAATTGATTGGTCAACCTACCAATATTTTATTGATTGTTATTTGCGAGAATATTTAGCTTTTGTGTTTATCATTCTCAATTGTATAGTGGTGGTCGTTTGGAAAATAAAGGTGCTAGAATGACTCGTGAGACATAATACTCATTCGAGATGTGTGCAATTATTGTTAGTAGTTAAACCGATAAAACAAAAGAAATATGAATAAAATTATGCTCACATGATAAGATTGTCTAGTAAAGTCCTTCATTGGCAAGGTATGAAAGGTTTTCCACAACATCTGTGATTTTTACCTTTTAAGGTTACTAAAATTATCGTTGTTATTTCAAGAACTTCAAAGAGTGTTGTTGCTCAAATATTGCTCTTGTTTGAGTATAATCATATCTTTTTATAGTTGTCTACGTAGATGTAACATTCAAGATTTGGTATGTTTCCTTTTTAACCCTTAATGCAAAAATTTCTATCATTTAAGTCCCTAGCTAGTACGCGGGGCGTACTCTATGAGTACGCTTAGTGGACTAGCTCATCGATGGATCATGGGTTCACCCACGTATGCGAAGCATACGTGGGAGTACGCATGGCGTACGTAATTCATGGGCAAACCCTAATTTTTAGGGGTTGTGCCATATTTAAACAACTTAAGACACCATTGGCCCTTCTATTGAACAACCTCTATCATTCTATATACCCTAATATTGAAACCCTAAGTGTCATTTGTGAGTTTTGAGCTTGAAATTGAGTTTTGGTGGTGTTTTTGGTGAAGTAGAAGAAGAAAAACACTTGGAGGTTGCTTGGGAGTGGCTTGGGCTTGTAGATCCAGATTAATTTTCATCTTAGCAAGCCATCTGAGGTAAAAATATCTCATCTTGATGGTTCTTTATGCTAGATCTAACTTAGGGTGTAATTTGTGCATTTTTGGGTCTTTTTAGCCATATTTGAGATTATGGTCTACTCCAGAAACCATGGATTATCTTAGCACATTTGAGGTCCCTTGTCAATAAAAATGCAACTATTGTGAGATATCTTGGTCCATGCATGTGTTAGGTTCCTTGTTATGGTTCTCTTTGAGTTTTGGGTCTTATTAAGACAAGCATGCGAGTAAAGTTGCCAACTTCACGTGTTAAGTCACCACTTAGGACCAGATCTGAGAGTTTGGCTTGATGACTTAACCGATTAAGTGCTTAATGGGGTGAGTTAGTTGTTTGCAGATTATGTGGGGCGTACCAGTTCATACACTGTGCGTACTACCCCTAGAAGGAGTACGCTAAGAGTAAGCCTGAGTACGCCACAACATACTCAACTGTTTAACTTTTGGGTTGACTTTCATGGGTTTGGGCCATATTTTGGGCTTTTAGGGTTTGGGCCTTGTTGGGCCATTGGACTTCTGAATTTGGGCCATGGATGGATTATGGGCTTTCTTCGAATTAGGTCTATGATGATTTTTAGGCCCAATTAAGAAGTTGAGCCATATTGGGCCTTGGGATGCCATTTAGGAATTTGGTGTAGGGTTATGAGCATTCTAACACTCCTAAGGTGTACATGCAACCCTAAAAAACCTTGGATCTATGTTTGTCTAAAATACATGCAAAATACTTTTCCAAGGTTCATAATCCTATCTAGCATACATGGGGAACTTTAAACATAAAAGATGGCTAGAATTACATATCTTGTAGTTGATTTGATTCCTTGGAAACCTTGTGAGCCTAGCACCTCAAGTGTGATGCCTCAAATGTCTCACACAACACCAAGTACACTTGGAATAACTTTGAGAGAATGTATAACACTATGAAATCGGCTAGCCCTCACTTGTTCTTCTAGTGGCCGATTTTGGTGTGCATCATATCCTTTATATAGTGTGTTACATCTAGGGTTACACCATGTAAACCCTAATGTGACATGACTCTTCATTTCCATGACCCATGGGTTTGTAACTCCCATGGAGCATCTTATGAGCCTTATCCCAACTTGATAATCCATGGAGCATTAAGCCCACTATACAAGTATGAGTGATTTACATAATCAACCTATATATTTAATTTGTCACCTTTTGATCACTTAATTAATTCTAGATTAATTCTTGATCAATACTAATTAAATAAGATTATTATTAATATATTATAAATTATAATATATTAATAAACCGCAAGTTTTATTTCTTTCATTTTAGTCTATCCAAATGCATGATGCCATGCAACCCAAATGGACCATGCCAAACCGGGTCAAGTACATACCAGAAATAGTTATGGACTTAGACACCTTATCCAACATTTGGGCCTTTTGAGCAAGTGGGTTGGCCTTGGTTTTGTGCTAAGTAAGAAAAGGGTAAGGTGCTCTTTTACCCTGGATGTTGGATAAGGAATTTAAATTATTGATTATGGGTCGAGATCTAATAATTACTTGGATATTATTTGATGATGTTAGCCAAGGAACTTTCTGGATCAGCAAACCAAGATTTTATTTGAGAGATTCAATAGCTTGAGGTGAGTTTCCTTACTATGTTTAGTGGGTCGAAGGCACCAATGTCGACCCACGGTTTATTATGATTAAGATGCTAGTTGTCTGCATGACTCTTGCATGTATGATATGTGTTTATACGTATACCGAGCGGGGCCTGATGGGTGCATTGTATGCTATTTATCTTTGTGATTTTTGCATGTGTTTATGTGTTTGTATGCATTCCGTGTGGGGCCCGATACTAGGCGGGGCATGATGACTGACAGATTTGTTCCGCGCGGGGCTTGATGACGGGCGGGGTCTGATGACGGGCGAGGCCCATTATATGTTTGATATGTATGGTATGTGGTATTTTGGGGGAACTCACTAAGCTTTATGCTTACGGTTTTTAGTTTATGTTTCAGGTACTTCTGGTTCGAAGGGGAAGAGCACGGGATGATTACCGTGCACATACATGTTGTTCCGTATTTTATATGACTCTGATTGTACTTGGAAGTTATTTAATATACTATGATTTGACTATGGTTTTATGGTAATGTTATGGATAATGGTTTTATTAATATAAAATTCAAAATTTTTGGTCATAATTTTTAGGACGTTACAAGTTGGTATCAGAGCCTTAGTTTGATGGATTCGGGTATATTCTCGGGTGTGTCTAAACTCAAAATGAGGGTTTGGTAGATTTCAAAAAAATAAAAGTTTTATAAAAGGGTTTTCTAATAAAAGAAAAGGGGTGTAGTGCATGAAATCGACTGAGCTCAAGTAAGTTTTCCCAAAATACTCATACATGTTGTATGATATGCTTTGATTTGTGAATTTGTGAATCGCATGTTAGTTAGGGCTAAGGATCTACTCAGGATTTGCATGATAAAACGCTAGGATAGATGCCTTTATGTGCCTAATGTATGACCTTGTAGACTTGCATGTTAGTATTGATCAGTCGGTGACATGATGACCTATTTAGGTTATTCTTGTTCCGATTACTCGATGCTCGGATGCTGCTTCCTTTGTGCTTTTAGGAATTTCCATTAACCTTAGCATACTAGTAAGCGAGTATATTAACTTTACATGTTGTTGAGACTAAATAATTTTAGAAGGTTAGTTTTTAACTCTATTGTGCAGCTCTTGTTTGAGTCCAACCGTTGTAGTGTGAAACCTTTCATTCAAAGAATTATTTGGTGTTGGTGATATGTAATTGTATTCGTGAGCTAGTTAGAGGATGTTAGGGGGACTTCCTTTTGCAGATGAAGGTAGGGAGTAGTGTGGTGGTTGCCCTAGGAAGAGATTTAGTGTTGGGAGCCTTATCTTGTTGAGGATTGTATGTATGGATAGGGAGTGACTTGGAGGATTCACAACGTTCCTTGAGGAAAGTGCAGATAGACGTGGAAGGTAGTATAGGCCCGTACTACTAGAAGCAGAGGATCCATACTCGAGTCAAGGAGAGATGCGATGATACCATGAAGCTTGTAGAGTATGAGACTAATCGATATATACTTATGTGTGTTCAGATGGTTTGAATGGTCTATTTTGTTATATGGTGACTCTTCGAGGAAGCCTTGTTAGTGGTTATGGTGCTGGTGAGGGTTCAGACTTGGGATCTGGAGCTAGGAACTTGGATGATCATATTTGGGAGTTCATTTCGTCTGAGATTACTCACAACATACTTGAGCAGACTCATGTGATCTTTGGTACGGTTAAGGAGGGCATTATGGAGATTTAAGATGAGCGCTTGAGCACTTTTCAGTCTGAGATGGTGGCATTAATGGTAGCTCTCACTTTTACTTTCCATGAGTTCCAGGCATGTGGATCCCCTAAGTTCTTCGGGAAGAAGGAGTCGATCACGAGCAGATTTTGGTTAGTGGATGTCGTTAATGCCTTCCGTACTAGTAGTTATCCCGATGGGTCAAAGGTCAGACTTGCTTCCTATCTTCTGAAAGACAGAGCCCAAGACTGGTGGGAAGAGGTAGGACATGCCTTGGGAGGCGAGTCTATTAAGTCCATTACTTGGGAGGATTCTGTGATGAGATTTCGGGCTAAGTTCGCACTTGTGATTGAGGTCCAACAATTGGCACAAGAGTTTCAGGATCTCCACCAGACTACTGAGATGGTGGCTGATATCACCGCTATGTTTCATGATAGGGCGTTGATGGTTCCACAGTATGTAGTGGACGAGGAGATGAAGAAGGAGGGATACCATGAGATGTTTGTTGGATTAGATGTCTAAGCCCATAACTATTATTGGTATGTACTTGACCTGAGAGTAGCATGGTCCATTTGGGTTGCATATCATCAGGAAATCATAACTATTATTGGTATATACTTGACCCGAGAGAGAAGGTTATATATATATATATATATATATATATATATATATATATATGATTTATTAATATATTATAAGTTATAATATATTAATATGAAATCATATGTTTTAATTAGTATTGATCAATTAGCAAAATCTTTCTTTCCTTCTCTTTGTGTGAGTGGTCACGTCAATCCCATTCTACCCAAAGTCGATTAAAATCACAAATTCCACTCGGTATTTGCAAAACTATACACCCACCATCGGTTTTTGTTTCGGTTTCGATATATGCGATGTTTTCTATTTTTGCTCACCCTCATAATATATATAAGGATGAGTATTTAACCCGGTTGAACCGAAACGAAACCAAAACCGGGGTATTCAGTCCAGTTTTCAGTTCTGCATTTCCCACTAAGCTGGTTCCCGGTTCTTTGGTTATCGGTTCGGGGGTTCGGAACCCTACACGTCTTTAAAGAGCACACTTACTTGTAAAACTGAATCGGAACTAGGGTATTCGGTCTGATTCCCAAGTTCTCTATTTCCCACTAAACATGGCTGGTTTTGAATGGAGGCAAAGTGGACAGCTGCAACTGCATAGGGCCTAAATTTTTTAGGGGCCCAATTTTATTTTTATATATTATATTTGGGCCCAATCATAAGTGATAGTCCAGACTCCAGAACTGCTAATTGATCGGTCCACCATGCACAAGAAGGCAAAAACGATACATGGTCAATCGTCATTAGTCATCAATGAATCAATCGATCGGAGTATCAGAATTATGCTCACAATGACCTATACCATCTACGGAAAGAAGTTTTTCGAAATTGAAGTTTTTGAAATCTTACTTACGTTCCATAATGACCCAAGAAAGACTTAGCGGTTTGACGATGATATCTATCGAAATGAAATCGAAGAGAATATAGACCCAAAGAGTTTATCTTTGCTATGAAGAATGCTAGGAGAGCTTCATGAATCGTCAGTTAGCTGTTATGACATGTCATTACTCATTAAAAAAAGTGGTAAAGACCCTAGCAGATTTCCTAACAATAGAGAGCTTGGCAAGGAAGGACGACTAACTTTTTGCCCTAATGAGTAAGTGCCATAGATTAAATCTCCTAAGACACTCTCTTCATATCTATTGTACCATTTCCCTTTTGTATTACCATTAGAAATTTAGAATGCATTTACATTTTCATCAACAATTTCAACGTACTTTGACTTTTATAAAACTTCCAAAGCCAAAACCCACTACAAGAATTTCGATCATTAGTGGCAACGACATCGCCGCTAAAGGTCCAACATGTCACCGCTAAAGGTATTAGTGGCGACACGTCCCCACTAAAGGGTCGATGCTATTAGTTCGTCACTATTGCTCTATTTGTCGCTGCTATTGCCTTCCGTCGTTGCTAAAGGTGCGTCGCCGCTAATGCTCTCCATCGCTACTAAAAGTGTCGCTGCTATTTATATTTATTTCTATACATACAAATACACATAAACATACATAATACACATACAAAATACAAATATACATACAAAAACACATACATGTACATAATAAACATACAAAATACACATATACATAGAATTGCACATACAAAAACACATATACATACATTAAATGCATTCAAAATACATATATACATACAAATGCACATACAAATACACATACAAATACACATCCACATCTACAAACACAAAATACACATCCAAAAAATAAAAATTCCGGTAACAACAGTGGTAGCGGCGGTATACTCCGGCGAGAACGGTGGGGTGATCTCAAAATTCCGACAACCATCACAAATGCTAGAAATTTAATAGGGAGAAGAGAAAATGAAAAGAAAATGAGAAAATGGAGAAGAGGGTTGACATTGCGAAGATTTTGGTGAAAATCCGATGAAGTTGACGATAGTGAGTAGGGAGAAGAGGGGAAAGCACAGAAGATCGGGAAAGAAAGTGAGGACGAAGAGGGTTTTATTATCGACGACCTTTAGCGGCGACACATACTCATTAGCGGCGACGCCTACTTATTAGCGGCGACACACTTAAGGGAAAACAACGCGGGGTTTTCTACATCGTCGGATCAACGCTTAAATCGAAGGATGAGATTGAAATGACGCGGATCACCAGCATAAGCCTTTAGCGACGACACCGTTAGCGGCGACGAGTGCTCTTTAGTGGCGACACACTGGAGGGAAAACAACGCGGGTTTCCTATGTCCTCCTAGTCGTTTGATCATCACTTAAATCGATGGATGAGGTTGAAATTACGCGGATTGCCAACATAAGCCTTTAGCGGCGACACACACTTTTTGCGGCGACAAAAAACGTGTTTTTTTTGTCGCCGCTAAAAGTGGCCGTCGCTGTTAAAGGCGTCGCCGGTATTGCCAATTATTCTTGTAGGGACCCCAAGACTCTCCTTCAGCATAACCAACTCTAAATTATATTATTTAAAATAAAATACTCTATTACAATGAAAACAATATCACAATTCACAAAACATGACTCTAAAACAACATCGTACTCATACCTTGGATTTGCGCTAAAATCACTGGTTAATCTTCAAAACTCTTTTATTCACTTATTTAAAATTTAAAATACGTAATTTCTTACGTACAATAAAATCACGAATGTTACATTTTTAGATCGTCAACACAATCGAATGAAGCTTATGTGTTCACTCGATCCAATACACCTGTCCTCTTTTAAAATCAGATTTTCACGAAATAAAATGTTATTAAAAAATACTCTCAAATTTCTCAACCAACACCTTCAAGTTTGTATGCCTGGCATGAGAATTTTTCTATAGAGATGATATATTGTGATCGTGTCAATTCTTTACCTGTCTTAATCCCTTTATTAACTTCTGATTGCTGATATTTTTGATGAAAAAACATACTTGTGAGCTGTTGTGTATTTACATACATATCTGTTATACATACTTACATACCTATCACACATCAACATAGATCCCATACATAAATAATTATATGTTAAATGTACAAACCTATTCTACATACATGTCATTTACATACATACATATCTGTCATATCATACATACCGATGTTTCATATTTGTATTTACACTTGTAGGTTTTGTAGGAAAGATGTGGTTCAATGGATGTATAAGAGTGATGGGGGAAGGCGGCAGTAATGCTTGGATTGTAAACGGTTAGGACCAAAAACTATATATTTCAGTATCTCACTTTTGTCTATATGCCCTAAATAAAGTAAAAACTATTACATCAGAATATGAACAAAATTGTAAAACCAAACAAGTATTTTTATAGTTTATAATAGATGAAAATGAAGCAAAAGTCCAAATCCAAAAAGCATCCAAGGAAATCAGTTCTTCAAAAGAGGGAACCTGACTCCAATATCACCCCAAGACCCAAGTGAAAAACAAAAGCAATATATCAATAGTCCAGTCTATAACTAGTTTCGGTTGTTCTCCATTGAATTTGAAAAACTCGACCCTTTTCACATCTCTACTCAAGATTCTCTTTGTTTTAGCTTCACCCAACCACTGGTATTTTCCATGAAAATCCTAGATCAATAAACAAAAGCATAAGTTTTTCATACGATGTGCGAGAATCTACTGTGGTGTTATGAATTCTTGAAAAATCTATTTATTGGCTCAATTGCTTAGTAATTTAATATGCACAAAACAAGTCTCCAAGGAAGTTGTGAAAGTGAGTCAGTGTGCTTCAAGAATGTGATACATAAAAAAAGACAACCAATTGACGTGAGAATACCTTTTCAATGTTCATCTTGAAACACTTCAGTTTGGGATAATATTTGAGAACTTGGTTGAAGTTCTCCATTGTGAAGTCATCCATAGTTGTGGTTAGCCACAATATCTTCAGATTAGGTAGAGAAGGATCATGTGCAGCATCAATGCACTACAATAATGATCATGATTTGATGAAAACCAATCATACTTTCAAAGAGTATATATAATTTAACTACCAATGCCATCAATGTCATCAAGTTTTAATCATGATTTGGGTCAACTCTTTTACTATTAAATTCCACTGCAAAAAATTTTAACCTAACCAAAATGAATAATGAATAATTGAGGATAAAGAGAATGCGCATCTAACCTTACTAAAGAAGCAAAGGTCGATCCACAAAGATTCCACACCAGAAATTCCAGGAAACAGCACGGATATGGTGTTCCCCGCCAATTTAGGTTCAATCACAGCTTGCTTCAAGGAGTCTAGACGTTCATTGAAAGAATTACACCTTATATGACCTGTTAAATCCAAATCCACCAGTTTTGGGCAAGAAAGCTTAATGTCACAACAGCGCCCATCTTCATCTTCACAGTCAATACTCAGCGTCTTGAGCTTCGGACATGAAATACAAAGAAGATCAAGTTTGCATAACACGCAGTCAGATAAAAACAGATCCTCAAGGGATGGGCAGCTTTCGAGAAAATCTTCTACCAAAACTCTGTCGTCTAATAAGTCAACATCGGTCAATTTAAGAAACCTAAGTGCCAGAAACCCCTTAAACCTCGGCAAACTTAGACGACTGCTGATATAACTTCCATGGAAACTTAATACCTCCAACGAACCACAAGTCACCAGACAATGGGGAAATTCGATTGCTTTAGTCTCGTCCTTGGGATAAAAGGACACGTCAAGTTGTTTAACGTTTCTGTTGACTGCCATATGAGTCCACCGCCAGACTCTTGACATACTGTAGTAATCATCACAACAAAGACGAAACCTATCCAGATCTACGGTTTTGTTTGCTAGAACCCAATATACAAACTCTTTGAATTTGGTTTTTTTGAATTTCTTTCTGTAACGTATATCCAGAGACGGAATTGCAGTCCACAAATTCCTCCATCGTCTCGACAAAATGCTGCTTCGGATTGCTTCTTTTGTGGATGGAAGACGTGAAAGAATCAAAAGAAGAATAGCATCTGGCATGTTACTGATCAAATCTACCCCATCTTTGCGTTGTGATACCTTTGATCGCTTGGATTTCTTCATGCCTTTTATCTGAAGGAATAAAAAAGTATTCAGAATTGAATGAACTCTTTCGGTTTTCCGTTTCATAAAGGTGACAATTTTTCAAGATGATATAAGGGTACTTTTGGAGTCGAATTTGTTATAGTTTTTTAAAGAACCAGCAAAAAAAAACCCTTAAAGCCCAATTGTTTTTTTTACAAAGAATCCAGCAAAAAACCAAAAACCCTTTAAAAAAAAGCACTTTAATCGCTGAGCCACTAGAGGCGTGTTCGGTATAGAGAGTTTGAGAGCTTCTAACTTCTAACGTTTAACAAAACGCTCTGTTTTGAAGAGAAAGTCTCGTTTGACACTACAAGCTTCTAGCGTTTACTTTAAATAAAATGCTCCAAATCCAAATGCTATTTCATGTAACGTTTAACAAAACGCTACAAGCTACCCGCTACCAGCTAGTTTTACCGAATACGCCCGAATTAAGGAACCTTCCATAGGAGCAATAGCTATTCCAACAATTTTTCTTTGTTGGGGCATTTTTGAATCTTTTCAAAAACATAAAACGCCATTCAATTAAAAATTAAAACAATTTGGGTATTTATATTTAATTTTTTTAGCCATTGAGGGCATGTATCTCGACTTGCAAAGCCTTAAATATGTGGGAGCATGGTGTAGCCTTCTGGGCCCGACTCCACATGGGCACATTGTGTAAGGCCGATTGAGGTATGCCTAATAACCTAAGTGAAACGTTTTAAAATACAAAAAGGCCCTTGTGTGGGGGCATCAAGCATATGGTAATGGAAAAGATTCAATTGTTTTAAGGGTATTTTAGACATTTAACAAATAGTCATTCGGTGCTACGTATGATGTGGTTCATTATGTTGCAGACCACCTAGTAAGAGGGATGACCACGTGGTAAGAGGGATGAAGTTGAATTGGAATTATTTTGTGCATGACATGACTTGGTTGAACCACAAAAGGATACTTATACTCATAGTTCTTACCAGGGGTGTTCGCAATGCGGTTTAGAGTTGAAATCGCAACCCGCACCGCACATGCGGTTTGAGTTTTTTTGGAAACCGCACCAAAAAAGCTCTAAATCGCATTATGCGGTGCGGTTTCATGCGGGCGGTTTGTGCAGTTTATATGCGGTTTGATAGGTTGTTTCAATTTACAACTTTAGTCGTTATTCATTCCATTTAAATACTTCCAAAATTTATTAATTATATTGCATACCCTTTAAAAGGCATAGATATTGCAAACAAAAAAACCACATAATGTTTTGCTAAATTTTTATGACTTATGAAATTTGATATCATAGTCTTTTAAGTCTTTTATTACCATATTTAACCATCGTGATATAGAAAAAAGTTATGTGACAGTATGAAGTATTTGGTGATTGGAAACTTTGATATATATATATATATATATATATATATATATATATATATATATATATATATATATATATATATAGAGAGAGAGAGAGAGAGAGAGAGAGAGTTAGGTTCATATATAAACTCTATATATTGTGTGAATGTATAACCACTTTTGGACCAATCATTTAATAAAAATATTATAATAATTAAATTAAAAATTAAAACATTAATTGTAACTTATTATTCTATAATTATGGCAACTTATTTAAATTGAACACTATAATTTTGGTAATGAGTTTAAATTCCGATCGGAAATAAAAAATTCTCTTCCATCCAAAGTTTTCTTTTAAGCCGATAAGGAGGTAAATAAGTAGTTGTAAAATGCTACTCTAAAAAATGAATTATTTTTGGTGTGTTATAAACTATAATCACATTTGGCACATTTTGGAAGAACATAGAAAAATATAATTTTTCTTTTTCAATTGTGTTGGAAGTGCCGATGATAAATGAAAAAAAAAAACGCACATAATCTTAGAGAATAAGTTATACTGTGTAACACAAAATGAAAATAGGGTCAACATGATGACCATTCTGAAAGAATGAAATCTATTTGATTGTATCTCACTTGTGACGGTAATTTAAAAACATTTATCAATCAATGTATTCTTATAGAATAAACTATGATTCTTAAGGAATGAAATCAGTTCCAATAAATGCTTGATTTTAAAAAAAAATCATTTAATTCTTTAAATTCATGTTTTGTAATTACTTTATAAAAATATTTTTAGCATTTTTGTATAATCGTGAATGAAATCATCTAATTCTTAAGGAAAGAAATTAATTTCATGAAATTGAAAATTTCTTAAAAAATGAAATATATTCTTTAAGAACAATATTAAATATTCTATGAGAATTCATGGTATATTGAAGAATACAAGAGTAATTGAATGTATATTCTTTAAGAACAATATTAAATGTTCTTTAAGAACAATATTAAATATTAAATATGATATGCATGTACATGTTATCAATTAACGTCATTTAGGTTACACAAAACATAAGAATTCTTTAAGAATTAATGCTATACGGAAGATTTGTCCGTTATATACATTTAAATCATATGTATCTTATTTTTCAATCTTATAGAATATTATTAGTTTAAAAAATATAGGATTAATATTCTTAAAACGTATGATCTCCATTAATTAGATTGACTTACTTCCTAAAATATAGGTATTTTTCTTTTTTTCTTTTTTGATAAAATGTCATATGTTCCTTTATTGTTATTAAATGTAATTATAAAGTAAATGCTATTCCATGTTAATACCCTGTACCCTAAGATCACAAATCATTCATTTGTTTTAATCTAATGGCCATAATTTAGTCATACGTTCACACAATACTTGTAATTCACATTTGATCCTAACCATATATATATATATATATATATATATATATATATATATATATATATATATATATATATATATATATATATATATATATATATACGACGCGGTGCGGTTTGAACCACGGTTTGGTAACTATAAACCACAAACCGAACCGCATAGTGCGGTTTGACAAAATTACGAACCGCAAACCGCATCGCGAAATTCTAAACTACATTACGCGGTGCGGTTTGGTGCGGTGTGGACGGTTTATGCGTTTTTTTACACACCCCTAGTTTTTACACAAAATTACCTACAAGCATAAAATAATTGATTGTTTTAAGATGAACATGTAGAAGAAAGGATATGAAAGATGAAATCTATCTAAATATATAGTTAAATGCAAGAAACAAAAACAAATTTCCATTTATTTGTGTATTATAATTTATAACATTCTATTTTTATTTCTGTATATTAAAACACTATACCTTCATTTTTTTTTCTTATCAATGCATTAGACGTTGACCGTTTATATATTGTACTTCCAATTTTTTTTTATAAGGACATTATAGCATTTAATTATATTTAAATAATAATGTTATAATTTGTATATTTTATTATTTTTCCAACTAAAATGTTAAGATAGTAAAATCATAGGAGCGGATATAATAAACAAGTAATTGGAAGAAGGGATATGAAATATGAAATCTATCTAAATAAATAGCTAAATGTAAGAAATAGAAACATATTTTCATTTATTTGTGTATTATAATTTATAACATTCTATTTTATTTCTTATTAAAACAACTAGGTGTGAGACCCATGTATTACATGGGTTTATTTAAAAAAAATTAAATATAAAATTTTAACAATTTGAAAACTTTAAATTTATAAGAAAAATAAGAAATTTTTTGAATTATTAAAATTAATGAGACTTTAATGCATTAGATACATTACATATATAAACCATTTTCTAATAAATACCTTACATATATATTACCTTATATATTAAATGTGAATTTTAATTTAATAAAAATCAAAAATACAATAAAATGACAAGTGGAAAATAGAAAATTTTAAAATTTCTAGAAAATGCCATGTGTCCAAATGAATGAGATGAAGACATGTGGCAAAGTCATTTTCATTTATTAGGGTAGATATACCTTCATTTTTTCCTTATCGATGCATTAGACGTTGACTCTTTATACATTGTACTTCCAGTTTTTCTTATAAGGACATTATAGAATTTAATTATATTTAAATAATGTTGTTATAATTGGTATATTTTTCAAAGTAAAATGTTGTGATAGTAAAATTATAGGAGGCGGATATAATAAACAAGTAATTGGAAGGATGTTGCTACATTTTGCATTTAATATTTTAAGTAAAAGAATAACTTCTTAATTGTCACCGTGCGAATGGATGAAATGTTCCCTCCATATTTTTGCTCGAAGAGTCACACTAATACCCCTTAGGCCATTCGGTATGGCCCTCTCGGGCTGTTCACTATTTGGTTAAAACCGAATTGTCCAATCGGAAAATTTGGATTGGACTATTTGGTTCAGATATTCGGATTTTTGGATTGATTTTAAGCTAAACCGAATTATTATTTTTGGATTTCGGATTGGTTTTGGTTTATAAAATAAAAACCGAATAGTCCAAAAAAACTGAATAACAACTTATTATTTATTTTTAATATATATCTTTAATCATTTATAAATTTACTAAATTATTTTTTTAATTATTAGAAACTTTCAACCAATATAGTACTTTAATATGTACTTCTTATCAAAAGTTTTTTGTCAATGAAGTATTAAACTATAACTAATTTTTCTTAATAGTTGTTTATAAATTATAATTCATAGCTAAAAAGTTTTATTTAGTTACGTTTGAAGAGTTAGCTAATATTTAAGTTATACATTATTTAAAATGTCTTGCCTCTTAAAAACCGAATTGTAAAAACCAATCCAACCGAACTGTAGTTTGGTTGGATCGGATCAGATTTGAATTTAGTTTGGACTATTCGGATCCATGTTTTGAAAACCGAAATTCATTTGGATTTACTTGATTGGATCGGATCAAACCGAACCATCCAAACGAACACCCCTATGGCCCCCCACACAGTGGGAGTGACTAATATGGCATGCCTTAACGGCGTGTGGTGATATTTCCTAGCAAATATGATGTTGTGTGAAGAGTGACATGACATTTAAGATGACAAAAAATGACTATTCATTAAACGTTCGTTGGGATGTTCGTTTATTTAATAAATGAACGGACATAAACACAAATTATCGTTTGTTTAGTTAAATGGACGAGCAAGAACGATAGTCATGTTCATTCAATTAATGTCATGAACATTCGTTTATGTTGTTCATTTACGTTCGTTTATGTTCGTTCATTTAAATTTTCTTTTATTTTCATATATGTTTAAGGGAAATCTCCGGAAAAGTCCCAATATTTTACCCTAATTTACGAAAAAGTCCCAAACTAAAATTTGTTTATGAAAAAGTCCTAATTACCGGTAAAAATTACAATTTGACCATATTTTCCCGGTTTACCGGTTTCATTATTTAACCGGTTTTAATAAAGTCCTATTATTTTACCATAATTTACGAATACGTCCCAAATTATGGTAAAATAATAGGACTTTAATAAAAATTATAGTAAAATAATGGGACTTTAATGTTTCCGGGTAAGTAATGAAACCGGTAAACCGGGAAAATAAGGCCAAATCGTCATTTATACCAGTTTTTTGGACTTTTTCATAAACCAATTTTAGTTTAGGACTTTTTCGTAAATTAGGATAAAATATTGGGACTTTTCCGGAGATTTCCCTATGTTTAATTGTGTTTGATTACATTATTATATTATATATTTGTTATGTTCATATGTGTTTAATTATGTTTGTTTATCTCCGTTTGTTCATTTATGTTCGTTTAGCTGTTCATGGACATTAACGAACGAACATGAACAATGCAAATTGTTAAACGAACGAACCTGAACAAGAAAACTTGCTTGTTTATTCATTCGTGTTTGGTTTTTTGTTTGGTTAACTTAAATAAACGAACATGAACAACCGTCGTTCGTGTTCATTTAGTTCATCTACAACCCTAACTTAAACCAAGAAATAGAAACATAACGACATCTAAATGTTTATTACAACAAGGTAAGAAACCTTATATATGACTCAACGTCTACACCCATATTGTATTTTTCTCACCATATATATATATATATATATATATATATATATATATATATATATATATATATATATATATATATATATATATATATATATATATATATATATATATATATATATATATATATATATATATATCTTGAGTCAAACTTTCTTGTACCATTTGGGGAATTAAACTCGATCATTAATAGGTTGAATCCTGAGTAGAGAAAAGGCCAATAAAATTGCAAAGGCGTTGACTATGTTTATGAGTGTAGAAACTCCAATATTGCAGAGACTACTAGTCATCCATGATACAACATACTTAAAAGAGAAAACTAACAGAGAAAGAGAGTAAATCTTGAGGTATAGGGTCCATGGAATGAAATCAAAGTAAGAAGGGAATTGAAAAGGCGAGCTTCACCAACCAAGAAGTGGTCACTAGAAGAGTAATCATCGACGGGAACACACAACCAAATATGTAATCATCGAAGAGACAAAATACAATCTTTTCATACATGTATTTGGGAAACGAGAGTCAACCATTTTCTAGAGACCTTATAATAGTGAATTATGTGTTGTACTTTTGAGAGCCAATATAGGAATCAATATGAGTGAAAGGAGGAAATTGCAGGATAATACAGCACAACACCCTAAACCGTTGTAAGAGCAAGAGAAAGATCTTGGTAGAGTGTACTGAACCAGGAGAGAGATGAAATAATGTTGCATACAAGAAGAAATAAGAAAACATGATTTCATTTGAAGACGACAGACAAAAATAACAAAAGGGATGCACATTTTTTTTTAAATGTTGACATTGAAATCTCAATACAACATACATTTTTTTTATGTCGTGAAATGTTACAAAAGATAACTTAATATTACAACATAAAACTACGTCTTTTGTAAATCCTTAAGATTTCGTGAAAATGATATTATTTTTATGACATACACTTTTGTCTTTCATAATACCAATATCTGTTTGTTAGTCCCCAAAAATGTCTGTGTATCAATCATATCCATTTGATGGTGCGGAATCCCAATCAAACGGATGATGTCAAATCAAATAAGAAGGAGAAGGAGAAGAAGAAAACGATGAATCTATGATGTATTCAATGAAATGATTGAAGCTCCATACACATAGTTCACACACACACTCTTCTCTCTAGTTTCTCTCACACCTTAGAATGCACACACTTAAGCTCCTTGGTGTTCATCACTCATTTCCTCATGCCCCTCACCCCTATATATATACACACGGAAAACATGGGCCGTAAACAGGGTTTACGGCCGTAAACCGGTTTACGACCGTAAACACCCCCTTGGCTATAAACCTGACCGTAAACACATAAGATATTACATAAAAATACAATTTCCTAGAAAAGAAAAGTATAAACCATAATATTGACCCAACAATCTCCCCCTTGGTTTATAACTTTCTTTTCTTTTTCTTAAATGACCCAACAAGCTCCCCCTAAAAAGTAGCCGACTTTCTTGATAATCTTCATTGGGAGCTTTGGCTTCAGCTTTAATCTTCGAATTCTTCATAGCTTCAAGATGAACATAATGAATCTTAAATAATTGACTTCATCTTGAGCAGTTGGGCATTTCTTCAAAATTTGGCATTAAACGCACGTTGGGTGAGGAGGCTTAACGTACTGATTCTTGAAAAATAGTGCTTTCAGATTGAGAATCTTCAGAGAGAACATCAGAGAGAACAAATCTTCTGGATCACTTCAACTGGTTTAAGATAGCAGCAGACTGATTGAGGAGGCTTCAATGCAATCCGTCACATATTCTTCAATTTCAGCTTCACCTTGCTTCTGGGGTTAAAAGATTGAATGTCGAAAGAATAATCTTCATTTCTTGCTCCTTCGAATGCGAATTCTTCGATGCTCACGGATGAAACCTTGGCTCATAAATCTTCAATACAAACTCCATGAGTCTTATCTATACCTGAAATCACTTTTCAAGACAAAACAAAACTAAAACAAAACTTAACACACAAATTAAAACAGAAACAAAAATATTTTTTTTGGATTTTTGATTTTTCTGAACAAGAAATAAAACAGAAATAACACTATTTTTGGATTTTTAATTTTTCTGATTTTTCTTTGATTTTTTGAATTTTTTTTTTATTTTTAATTTTTAATTCTCCCCTAATATTTAAATTAGAAGAAACTATGACAAATTTAACAAAAATAAAAATGATATCTAACTTTAAGAGTTATTTGGGATCAAAGTTTTTAGACAACCTTTATCCACTTGTCAGTACCTTCTATCTTCACGTCTTTGTCTGGTCGATCGCCGGTATTGTTGTCCACTTAAACACGAAAAATTGTGACCTATTTAGGACATACTATTTGATACAAGACAAGGTGAACTTAAGTTCCTAAATACTATATTTGATCCTAAGTTCCTAGATACTATATCTTAGGGACCATTCAGCTGACGAAGAGCAGGGATATTGTTGTCCACTTAAATTGAACAGCGAGATCGATAGACAATCTTTGAGTGTTCAGTTTTAATTGTACTGGAACATGTTTCCCGATTCCTGATACGCCCCAACCATCAAGAACTTCCAGAGTACTCCTTACACCGGGTGAGCAGACAACCATTCAGAGAGATGATAGATTTAGAATTCTATTACTTATTGTTTCAGAGGGGTTGAGAAGTAGAAGGTTGCATATGCTATGTACCAGGTCGGATTGGAAGTCACGTAAAGGAGACAACATATGGCTAACAGATAAGAAGAATTTCATATATATAACTTGCAGAGAAATAGAGTTGCATATGTTGTGTACCAGGTCGGATTAGAAGTCACGCAGAGGAGATAACATATGACTAACAGAAGGAAAGAAAGAAAATGATATTCTATAGACCTAATTTATCGGAATTTACCAGTCGCCCCATCCAACCGGAATTAAGGACAGAATCTGCACATCGAGGAAAAGTTAAACCACGGTTCCAAGTACGGGTTCATTTAATGTGACGAGTAGATTCCCATATATATCTCCCTGCTCAACCTATCCGAGCGTCGTATTGTCAGGCTGAATGGATCTAACTAGGTCAAGATTTTTCAAGTCTATAAATTTCCTAAGTTCAGCTCTGCCTAGTCATGTCCATTTAAAATTTTTCGTGCCTACCGACGCATCAAACCAGAGCATAGACCCTTCAACTTTGGGTATGTCACGCAGACTCAGGTTGCCTGTTATCACTTGATAATATCACTTCCCAAAACATCTCCCTCAAGCACATTTCATAACCAATATATATTTTTTTTTATTTTCTAATGTTTTTGGATTTTTTTTTTAAATTTTCTAATTTTTTTTGTTTTGTTTTTATTTCTCCCCCTAAATTTGTGCATATGAGAGAAACGAAAGTAAATGCGCAAATTTAAACTATCCTAAAACAAAAATTTGTCTTTAAAGCGAATCAGGTTAAGAAAAACTCAGGAGTATAGAGAAGAAAACTCAAACCGTAAGTCACCGATTGAATTTGCATCCAGAAGGTATGAGAACATCACGCGTAATCTCCGAACAGATCCGAAAATTCTTCATGTCATTAACCACTAACCCCGTTTGTGATATCTTCCTTTCTTCCTTTCCTGCAAAGGACACATTCTCCCAAACAATGTTTTGAGTGTTGTACATATGAGAGATGCCTCCTATCATGTGCCTAGAACAGCTACTACTAACAAACCGAAGTCTGATGATATGCCTCCATAGCTGCTCCGACACAGAGCGGGATCAGTTGGTCTTTGGAACCCAATCCATTTTGAAACTGGGTTGACCTTTTTCATCCTTGCACGGTACTTTCTCCCAAGACATATCCTGTTTATCACAAACAGAAGATGTAGAAACGTTAGAAGCATTAGGAGATTTAGGAGAGTGAGCCTTTGGAACCCATTTGTAGTTGGGTTTAACCCATTTCTTTTTCGATCTGATGGGTGGCTCGGTACTTGCTTTTGAACTTGATGTTGGCCGTTGAGATGACTTTGATTTTGGCTTCACAGGAGCATCTCTTGGATTGGACTTCTTTGCCGACATTCCCTTCTTGCCCTTGGGATTCAGATTCTTGGCCTTTGGAGTTTGATTCTTGGCCTTGGGAGTTGAATTCTTGGCCTTCTTGGCATTCCAGTCGTCAATGTCTGATCGTGATCTTGAGGGGTTTCTTTTGAAGTATCTCCCTCTTGGCGCGTTCGGCCAGCCTTGTGCATATTAGGGAATGTATGCGCGATTTGGACAATTTCTGGCAATGTGTCCAGGTGTTCCACAGTGAAAACATGTGTTTTTCTTCACTGTGAAGTTGTTTCTTCCTGCCCCTGGTGGCGTATCCTTGCCTTGTCTCTTGTTGTTCCCACATTCACACTTGCAACAAGAACTCTGTTGCATTGGAATTGGTGGCCTGTATTTCTCAACGGCAGGTTGATCAGAAGCAGTTGAGTTTGAAGCAACATATTTAGAGTTCAAGGAGATGTTGGTTTGTTCAATGGTTTTCTCCTTGTTCTCATCTTCTACTACTTTACCTGCACATGAAGCAAAAACATTAGTATTTTCAACATTAATAACTCCTCCTGACACAAATCCAGCTCGTTTGCCATATCGAAGATGTGGCTCCCTCTCAGTTTCGTCCTGTGTCATAGGGATGGATGTGTACTTATGATTATAAGGTGGAGGTACACTATCATACCCTAGACCCTTGTTTTGATTTTCTTTGAATTTTAATTGGGTTTCATATAAGGACTCGACTGTCTGACTTGACGCAGTATAATTTTTGAAACCGACATCTGTTTTTCCACACTTCATTTTAAAGCGTCAAGTTCTTCAGTTATCGCAGCAAGTTGTCTCTTAATATAATCATAATTTTCACACTTGTTGCTATACTCTTCCTGAAGCTTCCTAAAGTCCTTGGTTTTTGCTTCTAATTCAGCCTTCAGGGGTTTCTGTCCTTTCTTGAGTTGATATCCTTTATATCTCAGGTCGTCAACTTCCCTTTTTAATAAATCAATTTGTTCCCGAAGAAATTTAATCGTATCTTCACTAGATAGTGTACATGAAACTTCACATGATTAAGAACATGACACTTCATTGGCCGGAAAATTTGCGGAACTCATTGTTTTTCGACAATTCAAAGCGTCAAGTTCTTCAATTATATCAGCTAGACTAAGATGATTGAGATCTTTTGTCTTCTTGATGTCAGCCACGTCCATATCCCACGATTTCGGAAGTGCATTCAGTAGCTTTTTGTTTATCTCAGATTTGGTCAAGAAGATCCCAGCTATATTCATCTCAGTAATGAGTGTAGTAAATCGTTGCAACTGAGTTTCCAGGGTTTCTCCAGGGATATAATCGAACATGTTGAAATTTTGTCTTAACATCTCCTGACGACTCTCTTTCATGTTTTCAATTTCCTTGTAAACTTCAAAAACTATTAAAAGCACAACTAGAAGTTAAAAAAATCAAACTTAAATTTAAAAAAAGCCCTTTGACTATAAACCTCAGAAGTCAACTTTAAAAGTCAAATTTAAAAAGGTCAAACTCAAAAGTCAAACTTGAAAAGTCAAACCAAAAAGCTAAATTTGAAAATTTAGAAGTCAAACGAGAAAGTCAAAGCTTAAGGTCAAAGGTCAAATTTTAAAAGTCAAAGTCAAACATTTAAGTAAAAAGTCAAAAATAAAAATTAAATTTTTTGGTTGAAAATGAAATTTAAAATTGAAAGAAATTGATTTTTGGGGTTAAAAGTGTCAAATTTCGAAATTAGGTGCGACAAGAAGTGGTTAAGTTTAAAATATCGGAAGGGAATCACAAGTGCTTGGCTAGCCGAGATGGTAAGTCGCTTGGCTTGAGAACTGGAGGTCGCGGGTTCGATCCCCGCCACCCCCAACTTCGCGTCTCGGCCATAAACTCTGGCGACCAGTTTCCGGCCGTAAACTCCGGACCGTAAACCCTTCAGAAACCGTAAACTCTTCAGAAATCGTTGTTCTTGACATAAAACAACGTTTTTTCACCTTTTTGCTCCAAAACTCGTTTTTAGGAAAAACGCGAAGAACAAACCCCCCCTAATTTTTCGAGATCTATCCAGAAATGCAAGAATGTTTCCAAAATAAGATCAAATAAGCTCCAAATCTGAAAAAAATTGATTGATACAACCAAGCTTTGATACCAATTGTTAGTCCCCAAAAATGTCTGTGTATCAATCAGATTCGTTTGATGATGCGGAATACCAATCAAACGGATGATGTCAGATCAAATAAGAAGAGAAGGAGAAGAAGAAAACGATGAATCTATGATGTATTCAATGAAATGATTGAAGCTCCATACACATAATTCACACACACTCTTCTCTATAGTTTCTCTCACACCTTAGAATGCACATACTTAAGCTACTTGGTGTTCATCACTCATTTCCTCACGCCCCTCACCCTATATATATATATATATATATATATATATATATATATATATATATATATATATATATATATATACACACACACACACGGAAAACATGGGCCGTAAACAGGGTTTACGGCCGTAAACACCCCATTGGCCATAAACCTGACCGTAAACACATAAGATATTACATAAAAATACAATTTCCTAGAAAAGCAAAGTATAAACCATAATATTGACCCAACACTGTCATAAATCCTTAACATAATGAGGCTTGTGTTAATATTCCATATAAGCATTTTGAAGGGTTTAGCATGAAATACCAATGTAATTTTTATCTTTTTTTAAATATATCATTTTATTTTCATTTATTTATACTATCGTATTATACTTTCATTTTTTCACCTATTAAGATTGCGTTTAAATCTCTTACCCGATACTCAAAATTATTTTCTCACTAGGACATTTCATTTACAAAAGTGACAATTGCTTTGTGTTTAAATGACATTCTTATAAATGGATATATATTTTAAGTACAATGTTATAATAGGAAGAAATGAATATAAGATGCTATAAGTGACAAATTAATTCAAGTACATGGTTATTGCTTGCATTTAACACTACTTTTGTTTTGTTTTTTGTTTTTTTAGTTTTTAATGGTTCTTGACATTTCAAAATGAAGAATGTGATTATGGACCTACAATTTTTAAACTATTTAACTCTTGGTTGGGCTTTGGAAGACTTTGAAGTTACTGGGCGACATGTTATTATTTTGTTCCAACTTCTAAGGAAGTGTGTGGGAATCCAAGTTTGTGTACTCTAAAAATAAGTTGAAATTTATAAATTGTAGAATAAAGAAATGGAAAACCTATATGAAGGAGGAAAAGACTGGGAAAAGTAATGATTTGGTGTAAAGGTTGGGGTTATTGATAACAAAATTGATCATGAGATCGACAAAAAAAGGGATGTGGAAGGGGATGGAAATTCAAAGGTTTTTTTTCATGATTTGCTCATGGAGAGAAGGAGACAGATGATGATTATACATGATGGGTTGGCTCGGGTGCTACTACAAGTCATATGTGTAAAGATAATCGATGGTTCAAGAATTTGACACCAATTAATGATAGATCCATGGTTAATATGGGTGATGATGAATCAAGTCAAATCAATTTGTGGTTTTGAATTTTTTAGTCTTAAGTTTACTTCCAGAAAAACTATTAAGTTTTTTGATGTTTTGTTTGTTCCTAATCTTCATAAGAATCTTGTTAGTGGTGGTTGTTTGAATTTGGATGGATTTAAACAAGGTTATGAATAGGATAGGTATATCGTATAAAGATTTGTCAAGTTTATTGATTTAATATATTATTGCAATCGTATGTTTCGTTTAAATATGGTTAGACACTTTATCTTCATGTTTTACATCTCCTAAAGCTGATGACTCTATGTTTTTGCTCGCTTGGGTCATGTCAATTTTAAAAGAATGAAATATCAAAAGATTGATTCAATTTAGTTTTTGAGACTATTGCTGAAAAATGTACAACTTGCATGTTAACGAAAATTGTAAAACAACTCTTTCCAAATATTAATCAAAATTCTGGAATTTTAGATTTAATTCATAATGATCTTTGTGAATTTCATTCCGCTCCTTCTCTTGGTAAAAGAAAAGTATGTGATTACTTTTATCGATGATTTGTATGTGTATTTTTTGCATTCTAAGGATCGAGTCTTGGAAAAGTTTAGAATGTACAAAACCGATGTCGAATTGCAATGGGCAATCTGGTTATCAGGATGGAAAATATATGGATCCACAATATTTCCAATAAGTTGGAGTCATCCACGAGACCACATTGAATGAGGAGAATGAAAGTATAATAGTGTTTTAAAATATAAAAATCGCTAGAAACATCCTTAAAACATTCCAAATGACATAGATTTCGATTTGGGTTTTTCTCCCCAAACTGTAGCTTGAAATTCGTATAGTAGATGACGAAGATGGTACTTTTATTAAGCTTTTAACCAATTCCTAGAATATATCTATTAAGTTTTTAACCAAGTAGTAGCACCAATACTTTAAATCTTTTATAAGATTACAAAGTCGCCATATATTTCTCTGTTCCCTCTCCTTCCTCGCTTTTGAATCCAATGCGGAAAAAGAAAATGGTGACTCGCTAATTAACTACTTCGGCAATTGTCATATTAACCCTACACTTCTTATTTTCGTACCTTGGCCACCTGTAGATGGTCCTAATGGATAAAGTTGGAAACTTTATCCTTTTAGATCACATTTGGTCGAGATCTGAGATTTGGAGCTCTTGGAATCGAAGGAAACAACTTAATGCAAGAAGCTATTGGAACCATGGCAACCATGACATGGTTTTAAAGCACCACAACGTGGTGGTTAGGATTTTCCTGCCTGTTGGATCGCAAGTGGACCACGTCCTGGCCAAGGAAGACCACGTAGTGGCGATCAGTGGAAGTCAACATTGATTGTTGACTTTGACCATTGACCTAGAGGGTTGACTTTTGACTTGTGGTTTTTTCGGTTCAACTGTTAATGTCTTAGTAGATAGATTAAGTTCTTGCCTCGTGTTTCAAAAAGTGTCATCTTTCTGTTTATCACATGTGTAGAATTCATGACACTTTTCAAAAAGTGTCATGTTCTGCCCAACACATGTTGAACTCAAAATTTTCCCTTTCGTCTTCAAAAAATGGATCCAACTTCATTTCTTGTTACATCTTTGTACAAATAAATTATTTCTAAAAACTAATCTATTACTTTACAAAAATAACCAGAAAACTAATCTATTTAATTATTACATACCATATGATTAAATAAATTATTACAACCATTTTTATAACAAAAACAACAAACACAACAACACAACAATCATAATGGTCATTGGCTAGTTTATGCACATTATACACATCAACATGCACATAAAACAACCTTTGTTTTTTCTAAGACAACTTTAAATGACAAAAGATGCATGAAACTTTTGTCACATAAAATATCAAATATAAAGTTGTCATAGAAAATATGTATGAACTTGTTTTTATATAAAAACAAGTTATCTATATTTTCCAAAAACTAAGATTTCCAAAAAACAAAAAATCTAACCGAACTTGAAAGGTGGCTCTTGATACCAATTGTTGGGTTTTAGTTCAAAAATAGTTTCTAGGAACCCATATCATGGCAAACGGAAGAAATTAAGTTTCGAACATAACATAAACATTATATACCCACCAAGGATCATCTTCCAAGTTATAGAAAGATTTAAACACCAACAAAGAAAGGATGAAGAAATAACAACTTATGTTGTTCTTTGGGTCCTCTTGAGAGGCTTGGAAGTTGATGAAGAATGTGGAACCTTTGAGACACCAACAATGATTCAACTTGATGTAGATTCTAGTCCAAAACTCTTAAGCTTTATGTCCATATCCAAATATGATTTAAAGAGAGCAAAATTCAAGCAAGTAATCTTCTAACACTTCTTTGCAAGAGAGAATATGAAAGAGTATAAGGGAGCTGCGGTTTTGGTGAGTAAAAATGAAGGGATGAAAGCCTTCATAAAGCTAAATCATTACCAAAGGGTTCTTAACACTTTAAGCAATCCATATCCTAAAACCTACATGTCTCCCATGCCTTTTAACCCATGCTTACATTGTATTATTATATTCAAAAGAGCATGTCTTCTTTCCTAGAAACTAGCTAATCTATTTGTAATATAAATAAAAGAGAAGAGAAGTTTATAAAATTCTTATAACTCTTTATAAGATATAAAATTTAACTTTTAGCTAAAAGACAAAAGAGTCTTTCTAGTCCAAAATAATGTACATGACTTAATAAATCATACCATATGATATATTATGTTACTTACTAATGAAAATTAGTATTTACAAGAAATAAATAATTTCCATTTAATTATAACAGTTTATTGTATTTTTATTAAAATCAATTTCAAATAAATAACCAATTATATCAAGTTGCTGTTAGTGTAACCCATTAGTATCATATCTTAATTATCAATATCACTTTAATATGATTCTTGAGCATACTAGATCTTTCATGCCTCCTGTTTCTAGCAAAAGTTCCATGAGGAATTGGGTACAAGGTTGCATTCGGCACTACATATCATCCGCAGAACGACGGCCAGAGTGAGCGGACGATACAGACCCTTGAGGATATGTTGTGGGCCGATGTTATTGATTTTGGTAGGAGTTGGGATTCCTACCTACCTCTTGTAGAGTTCTCCTACAAAAATAGTTATCACTCTAGCCTTGGTGCTCCGCCTTTCGAGCTCTTGTATGGTCAAAGATGTCGCACATCGGTTTGTTAGGGGTAGGTTGGTCACAGGGTTATGGGAAGGACCAAAGTAGTCCTTCAGACCACGAAGCTTATTCAGAAGATCAGATAGAGACCGCAGACAACTCAGATTCGGGAAAACAGCTATGCCGACAGGCGCCGATCCGAGTTGGAATTTCAGGTAGGTGATATGGTATTACTGAAGGTCTTACCCTGGAAAGGTGTGATACGCTTTAGGAAGAGGGGGGAAATTGGGTCCTAGATATATTATACCTTTTCGAGCGATTGCTAGGGTTTACAAGGTTGCATACAGGTTGGATCTACTTGAGGAGCTCAATCAGATTCACATCACTTTCCATGTTTCGCAGCCGCCAAAGTACATATTAGATGAGGATGCAGTGGTTTCGCAACAAGAATGTACGTAACAGTATAGTGGCAGCATTGGAGAGGATCTAAGTGGACCTAGGAGCCATTGGATGAGATTCAGAATCATTATCTTGAGTTATTCTCCACAGCAGACTTCGAGGACGAAGTCCAATCCAGGTGGGGGAGAATTGTAACATCAGTGTATGTTGCATTTTGGTCACTAAGTTCAAGAAAATGTGCAAAAGGAGCCCTAGTGGATTTTTTGTAATTTGGCCTTGGGAGTACGCCATCCGTACGTGGTGTACGTTGTGCATACTAGAGCGCACCCTCATACGTTGGGCATACATCAGTGTATGTTGGTCGTACTTTCCAGTTAAGGAAACCCTAATTTTTAGGGTGTGACTCGTATTTAAGCACTCTTATGACCTCATTTCATTCACCTTAACTGCCTACATCCCTCGCATACCTTTGTGCCACCTTAGTTTCACCTTGAGGAGCCTTTTCAAGCTTAGAAGTGTGTTTTTAGTGCTTTAGAAGAAGCAAGGAAGAAAGCCAAGCTCATCTTGATGGAGTGGGACATTTGGATCTGGGATTTCTACTTCATTTGCAACCATTCAGAGGTAAAAAGCTTGCAACTTTATTTCTCTAGCATATAGATCTAGTTTTGGATGTCTTTATGGAGTTTTTTGGTTCGAAAATGCTAGATATTGAATATGGCATGTTCTTGACCTTTGAGTTTTCCTTTCAGACCCTAAGAGGGGTCTTAAGTCATAAAAATGGGTTCCAAATATTTAGTTTTGCTTCATGCATAATTTAGAAGGTCTTAATGGAATAAGAATATGTGTTAAGCACTTATTAGACGTGCTAGGTCATAAAGTTGGGGACTTATGACTCCTAAGAGGACTTTAGCCATGGATCTGAAGTTTGGAAGTAAGAGCTTAAACCGTTAAGCTCTTAATGAAATTTTTGGATTTACTAGGGTACGCCCCGCATACTCAAAATACGCCCTGTGTACGAGGTAAAACACCCTGATGGTTTTCAACATGCGAGGCTTTATGTACACCTAGCGTACCTCCGGAGTACGCCTCACGTACGCACCGTGAGTTGACTCTGTCAGTTTGACTCGGTTGGGTTACCTCGGTTAACATAGTTGGTTTGACCAAGTTTGACCTTGTGGGTATTTTGAGATTTTAATGGAAATTGGTCATTTGGTAGGAATAGGTGTCGGTTAGAGAGCTGAGACTCGGATTTGAGACCTCATCAACTTATCTTCAATTTACAAGGTGAGTTTTCCTCACTATAGATTCGGGTCGAAGGCACCAAAGCCGTCCCATTGGATTGTTATCCTGGTTTATCGCATTTTGGTATGTTGTGGTGATCTGTTAGATCTGTATCTTGGTATATAGGATGATTCTATGCTTAGTGATATGTAATCTGTCTGATTGTCTGTTGGCTGGTTATATGTATGTTTATTTGTTATGTATGTGTCGACATGGTTTATGTGTGCTTGGGTTGAGGTGGGCCTGTGTAGACTGAAGGCCAAGAGACCTAGGGCGTCCTAGATAGACTGCAGGCTCGAGAGGCGTACCAGTCAGGACGAAGGCTTGGAGAACGTTCTAGATAAGTTGAAGGCCCGGTAAGGCGTACCAATCATGCTGAAGGTTCTGTGAGCGTACCGGATAGAGTGTAAGCCGGTGGGGGCATTCCAGTCAGGCTAAAGTCTCTGTATGCATGTTGTATGTATTATGCTTATGTTATATGTTGGTACTTTGGGGGAACTCACTAAGCGTTGGCTTACAACTTTAGTTTATGTTTTAGGTACTTCAGATGATCGCGGGAAGGCAAAGGCGTGACCGTACACATCATCATGTTTTTTACTTATGATTTTAGGAGACTGTGATGTTGAACATGTTTTGAAAACTATAATTGTAAACAATTTTTGAAATTGGTTGGTTTTAAAAAGTATAAATTTATCATGATTTTTAAGGAGGTTACACTTTTTGCAACAAATCTCATAATAAGGGTCAAAAGTGTCATTGCCTGGAAACTGAGATGTGACAATTCTCCCTTACTTGAATAAGACTTCATCCTTAAAGTCTGTTGTCGAGAATAACTCAGGGTAATGCTCTTGCATCTCTGCCTCAGATTCCCAAGTATATTTGGTACCCTTCCGATGTTGCGATTGGACCTTGACCAAAGATACCACCTTGTTGTGCAAGGCCTTTGTCTTCCCATCCAACATAACCACTGGTCTCTCAACATAGTTCAAGAGATTATCAACCTGAATATCATCCCAGGGAACAACCAATGAGTCATCAGACACACTTTCGAAGCTGAGAAACATTGAAGGTGCTGTGAATCTGACTGAGCCCTTTAAAAAAATCTAACTAATAACCTACCCTACAAACCACGACAATCACTTGAAACAACCCAATATACCGCGGTCCCAACTTACCCATATTTTGGAAGCATATTACACCCTTCCAGTGTGATACCTTCAGTAGTACCATATGGCCGACCTAGAACTCCAACTCCAACTGACGCCTGTCAACTTAACTCTTCTACCGACTCTGAGATGTCTACAAAATCTGTATGATTCACTGAATAAGCTTTGTCATCTGCAAAACTACCTCAGTCCTTCCTATAATCATGTGACCGACCTCTCCCCAACAAACTAGGGTACGACACTTCCTCCCATAGAGGATCTCGAATGGCTGCGCACCGATACTGGAGTGATAGTTTTTGTTGTAAGAAAACTTAGCAAGAGGAAGATTAGTGTCCTAGCTCCCAGCGAAATCTATGACACAAACTCTCAAAATATCCTCAAGTTTCTGAATAGCCCTCTCGCTCTGGCCATCCATCTACGGATGATAAGTAGTACTAAAATGTAACATCGTGCCCAGTTTCTCGTGGAACCTCTGCCAAATTCCAAAGTGAATCGAACATCAGGACCCGATACAATAGAATCTGGAACACAATGTTAGGCGACGATCTCACAGTCATAATCCTTGACCACGTTAAGCCACCTACGCTGTCTCATGTTCAGATTCGGCTGATCCATGAGATATTTCAAACTCTTGTGATTCGTGTAGATAGTACACCAAACCCCATACAAATAATGCCATCAAACTTGAGAGGAAAAACCACTGCTCTCAACTCCCAATCATGTGTCGGATATCGAACCTCATGTAGATTCGGTTACCAAGAAGCATCAGAAATAACCCTCCCCTGCTACATAAGAACTGCCTCTAGAATGGCAATGGATGTATCACAAAATACCAAAAAATCGTCAACACCCTCAAGGAGGGTCAACACCATGGCCTCACATAACATCCACCTCAGATTCTTGAATGCAACCTATCGTTCAGGGCCCCAACCGAAAACCATGTCCTCCCTCGTCAGAAGAGTGACGGGTATGAAAACATTGAAGAAATCCTGAATAAATCTTCGATAATATAACCCTGATAACCGCTTGATGGAGAAACCCCGTGTTCCTAGGTGATAGAAACCTGCAACGGACACTCTAAATCCCCAAGAGTAATATCAAAACTCCTACTAAAAGACTGAGATACCAAAGACTGACTCACGCACGAGTCAAAAAGCACAAGAGAAGGCAAGGAATTCACTAATAAGGTACCTAGAAGAATAAAAAATATAAGCATACCATAAAACATATGATAGAATAATAACTGAAAACATACCAGTAACGACGTTTCGTGCCGCCCTGGCCTCCTCTGTAGTGAGCTGGAAAGCATGACCTCGAGCCCTCCGGGGCACCGCCCTACCATGGAATCTATTCATGATCATCAAAGTAGTCGGTGTTGGCGCCTACGCCGACCTTGCAGCAAGCAGGGGACAATTGTCCTTCACATGGCCAACCCGATCATAGTGATAACAAATCCTGGTACTCGGCATGTAACATCCTGTTCTGAATCGATTCCTAGTCTAAGGTTGTGGCCCGAATATCGGTCATAATAAGGATTTGGGTTTTTTAAAAGGTAAGATTTGGGCCCATTTGGGTGTGGGTGATGTATTAGAAGTGATACGGGTGTTCGGTTCGTGTTTTGGATCATAGGGGTATTTCACTAAAGTGCCAGTTCGGGCTTTTGTGGAAAATGGATTTTTTTGGAAGGTTTTGATAAAGGTGTGACTTTATAGAAATTTAGGGATTCTTGTTACCTTTCTATGGATATAAGGATCGTCGGAATCGGGTTTAGAACGAGGAAGTTATGGCCTTCGGAAGTTTCAAGGTTTTTAGGCTTAGCCGAGTACGTGGGGTGTACACAAAGAGTACGCTGGGCATACTAGTGAAGAAGGCTGTCCGCGGGGCGTACCTAGGAGTATGTTGGGCGTATTGACCAGGATGGTCGCAAAGGTTCTTCGAAGTACACTGGGCGTACTCCAGTCATATCAGAACCCTATTTTAGGGTCTTGGACCCTATTTAACCTACTTATCTCATAACTTAACCCTAATACCTTCATCCTCCACCCCTCTAAACCCTAGAAATCGTGATATATCATCCATGGTGGCATTTTTGAGCTTATGGAGTCCATTTTTGGGATGTTTGGCCTATATTCAAAAAGGCGGAGCTTGTTGCAAAGATGGGAATAAAGGGGGAGCTTATGGATCTGGCTTTTGGGACTCATTCTCAGCTTGATAAAGGTAAAAAGCTTGGAACTTGATCATTCATCTCTTAGATCTACCATTTATGGGTTTTGGTTCCTTTTTGGTCACAAGGATGAAGCTTTATGGTTCAAATCTGATTCTTAGGCTTAGGGTTGCCACCCTTGATGCTATATGAGTCCCTAAGACATAAAGTTGTCATCTTGAAGGTCCTAATGGGTTCATGCATGAGTTAGGGTCACTTTTATGGAAGTAGAATGTCATTTTTGGAGTTTGGGTTTGTTTAGGGCATGCAAAGTCACCAAGTCAGTGACTTTATGGGTTTAGGCGTTAAGTATAGCTCAGAACTATGATTTGGACTTGTTGGATCAAGTATTAAATACTTAATGGATTCTGTGCATGAGTTGTTTGTACGCTGGGTGTACTTTGTGCGTATGGTCCATTTGCCCAGTATACTAAGCATATAGAAGAGGTACGTTAGGCGTACACTCTTAGGAAGACTTGGGCCTTAGTGGACTTCAGACCTTTGGGCCCTAATGGTTTTGGGCCTGGAATTGCTGATTGTTGGGCCTGAATGTAGGGCCAATATTAGGAAAGTTGGGACTATTGGCCTCGTGGCCCAATATAGAAATGACCTTCACAAATATGGGCCTCGGTTTGGGCCAATTCTTGGACTAGGTTATTTTGGGCCTTAGTGGGCCAATTGGGGACAAGGTTATAGACTAAGGATAATATTGGGCTTTAGGATAAGGCCCATTAGAAAGGTTCGGGCCCAATTTGGAAAATTGGGCCATTGATGGTTTTATGCACATTATTCTGTTGGGTTTCTGTTTTGGTTTGGGCCTTAGTTTTGGATCATATTGGGCCATGGGTAGAATCGTAATTTTACCCCATGCATGGATTAAGGATTATTGAATGGGACCCAATTGCTAATTGGTTATATTGATAGCTCGGGAAGTGGACAGGGCAGTAACTAAGGATTTCTTTCGGGAAGCTTCTGCATTCGAGGTGAGTCTCCTCACCATACTAATGGATCTAAGGTATCAAGGCCGGCCCATTATGCATTATGTGATATGCTAGTTGATTTTGTGTTATATGGTATGCTAGTTGACTATGTGGTATGTGATATGATAGTTGTCTTTTTGATGCTTTCATGGAAGACCTCGGGGGATTCCCAAGGCACTAGGGTGTAAGATCTTGGAGGGTTTCCATGGCATCCTTAGTCAAGACCATGTGAGGATTTCCATGGAATTGGGCTAAAACCATGTGGGGGTTCCCATGGATCCCGGAGTAAGACCCTGGAGGGTTTCCAGGGCATCCTTATATGTGTGGTTGGTATAATAGTGGGCTAAGACCATGTGGGGGTTCCAATGGCACCTAGAGTAAGACCCTGGAGGGTTTCCAGGTCATCCTTATATGTTTGTATGCATGAATTGTGTGATTAATATGGTTTATGTAGCTGTTACAGCTGATATGGATTATGTGATTATGTGATTATGTGGGGTATGCTCTGGGGAACTCACTAAGCTTTGTGCTTACAGTTTTGTTTATGGTTTTAGGTATCTTTGTTTTGGAAAAGAAAGGCTTAGCTTGATCGCAGTGCAGATGCCCATGTTTTCTGCAATGAATGATTTTGGGATGAACTCTGATAAATGTTTTTAATTAACAATGTTTTGGAATGATTGGAATAAATGATATCTATGTTTGGGTTATATTAAAAATGAATTTTTTACCCTTGATTTTTGGGTCATTACAAGTTGGTATCAGAGCCTTGATTTGAGGGATTCGGACATATTTTTGAGTGTGTCTGAACTCAAACTGAGGATCTGTAAAGTTTTTAAAGGAAAAATGTTATCAAGGAAAAGTTTACTAAGAAAAGAAAGGGTGTAGTGCATGCAATCAGCCGAGTTCAAGTAAGTTTCCCAGAATACCCATATATGTTATTTGTTATGACCTGATGTATGGATCTGTGAACCGCATACTAGTTAGGGCTAGGATAGATGCCTTTATATGTTGTATGAGCTGGTAGACTTGCATGTTAGTGCTGTGTAGTCAGCAACAAATTGGCCTGATATGTGATGTTCATCGCCTTGGAGATATTGAATGCCATGCTAGAATGAGAATTATTATTAGTACTAGGAACTGCTACATGTATGCTTTTAAAATCATATATGGTTAGGATCTTATAGCCTTAGAATGATTGACTTGGCCTTATTTCCTGTTCCTTGTTTGGTTGTGGTCCTGGGGTAGGGTCTATTATTCGACAATCTATTAGATCTTGTTCTGTGTGTAATTTGCATGCACAAGGCAGCCGACAACGAGGGTGGATGTGGACAGCATAGGTTGTGGTATGTGGGTCGAATGTTTAATGATAGTTTATGGGTCGGAGATTTCCCTAGGGTGAGCCTAGGATTAGATTAGTGACAGGAGTCACCTGATTATGAATTGTATGTATAGATAGAATTGTTTGATTGGAATATGTTGGTTAGTTTTCCGTTGTTCGAATGACGCTTGCTTTGTGCTTTGTGGGACTTCTAGCAATGTGAGCTAGCTAGTAAGTGAATATGCTAGGTCACAAGTGGCACAAGATGGATAATCTCATAGTGATGGATTTAGCCCTATTACGCAGCTCTTGTTTGAGTCTAACTGTTCTAGGATTGAGTCTGTTACTCGAAGGATTATCTGATCTCTGTTGCATGTGGCTATATTCATAAGGTAGCTAGTTGACATTACTGTGAATCTTTCTACAACTAAGGACTGGGTGGGTTGGGAACCTAGGAGAGCCTAGGATACGCTCTAGTGAGTTAGTGGGGCGATTCAGTGAAGTTGGGAACCTAGGGGGAGCCCAGGAGGTGCTTCAGTGGATATTGTGTTGTTGTTTAGCAGACATTTAATACATCATGGGAGTTGGTGACTTAGAAGATTCGGGATGATTCCAGAGGAAAGTATGGATAGGTGTGGAAGGTAGTATTGGGCCCGTACTACTGAAAGCACAGGATCCATACTCGAATCGCGGAAAGTCTTGGTGAACCTAAGAAGTATGGGTAGGAGAATTCTTGATTATGATTGGACCGTGGGGATAGCTATTGCTCAGAATGAGGATGAACATGTATAGGAAAGACCATGGTTGGTCCCTACTCCGATGGTTAGCCAGTTATTGGAAAGAATGTCAGAAATATGAGTCCGCTTTGGATCTCTTGTATCATGCGGCAAGGATTGATTGTGCAATCTATTGAAATTTCAGGATTAGAGACTATGTCTTGGGAGTAGATTGTAGCCTGGTTAGGGCATAGGTTTCTTCAGCTACTGCAGTTCGACTGTGAACGTTTGAGTTGGTGAATGTATCAAGGTGCGAGACCCTGAATGATATGATTTCTAGATCTCAAGAGCAAGGGATTGATTTAGAGCACATTTGGAAGAGGGGACCAGATCAGGTGCTTATATTGGAGGGTCCCAGGAAGAGATCCAAGATTTCGGATTAGCTTTCGAGAGGCCAGAAAGGCCGGATACAGTGTAGCACGAGTGAAAAACCGTACGATGGAGTTATTGCTCCATGACTATGGGTCGCTACAAGCGTAGCAAGATTTATCGTGTCAGCAGATGACATTACGAGTGGATGCTCGGTTTAGGGTGCGTCTGATCTAATGGATCGACGGTGAGGTTTAGGACCGTTGTGATGAGGAATAGCCCATAGCATTTACTGATCCATAGCCACCGGTAAGGTGATGGTAAATTTGTATTTGCCTTCGAAATTCTAGGGTGAAAGGGCGACTTAGGGGGGTGATTAGATCATCCGATTGGTTAAGAATACAAGAGTATCCTTCAGGATTTCCAAAGCTAAGTGATCATTGTGTTGGGATAACTATAGGGAGCTTATATTGTCGACATAGGATTTGGGTGGGTTATGCATATTAATGAAAATGGATCAGAGATCCATAAGGCATAAGAGGTGAAAGAGCATTGTCGAGTCCAAGTGGGGGAGAAACAAGTGGCTGTTTAGGCTTAGGTTGTGTTGGTGGGAGTTTAGGAAACTCCCAATCGCCGGTTGGCATTGCCTTGACTATGCATAGTGAGCAGTGGGAATCCATATGTGCAACCCGAACTCCTGATGGGGTATAGGATTTAGCTCGAGAGGTGCGACGATGTGATAGTGGAGTGTGAAAGGGCCATGGGTGGTAAGCATGATTGGAGGAAATTAGTGTTAGGCTATGATATGATCGTGGTATTCATTGGTTCGAAGTAGACTATTTATGTGAGGGTCACAAGCATGGAAGGGGGATCAGCTCGTGCTTTGGCCACGCCGACCAGGGTCATCTGGGAATTATTCTCTATTTTTGGATTGAGGATTTTCGGTGTTCGTGGGCGAGCTTGGGTGATTATGGGAACTCATGTTGGAACTGATAGAGACTATTAAGTCAAGGGTTGAATCTTGAGTTGCAGGACATGCGGGTAACCAATGTGTGATGCAGAAGGGTTCAGGCTGGGTAGCCTGGTGGTTGACTCTTGGAAACTTGGTGTTTGGACCAGGTGCACGATTGGAGGACTCGAAGACAGATTGGGTATACCAACCCATTAGTTAGGTAAAGGGGTTGGATCTTGAGTTGCAAGACATGCGGGTAACCAATGTGTGATGCAGAGGGGTTCAGGTTGGGTAGCCTGGTCGTTGACTCTTGGAAACTTGGTGGTTGGACTAAGTGCACGATTGGAGGTCTCGAAGACAGATTGGGTATACCAACCCATTAGTTAGGTAAAGGGGTTGGTAATCAGGAGGATGTGGTGTGAGATGCAGGTGCAAATTCGTTGATGTTGGGACATGAGTGAGTATCGAATCGGTTTTGGGTAAGATCCCGAATCGGAGTCCGTGTGTGTTCAGTGCTAGATTTTCATTTCAGAGGGATAAGGATGGAGATATTTTTATACCAAGGGCATCAATCACAAGGTTAAAGAGTAAGGTATGGGTTTAGTATGATGTCAGATGAGCCATTATGGTGTTCTTTGGATGGTTTTATCTGTAAATAGAGCCACAATATGTTCGGGATCCGGAAAAGATAGGTTGTTGGTGATCCTGTATGATAGGAGGCTGCAGTGAGTCATGGAACATTCTTTCTTTTAGTAGAAGTTTTGGTAGCAAGGTGTTGCTGAGCAAGTCTTGTCAGTCAGAATTCATTTCAGAAGGAACATGAGGCTGCTATGTGTATGTATATTGGCTGAGTAATTGGGAAGGTGTCCGATGTTCTGGGCAGTTGGTAGACAAGTTGGGACCAGGGAGGTCCCAATTGCTTTTAAGGAAAGCAGCTATGTGGCAGCAAAATGAGTTGGAGTGGTTTCAGTAATTTGGAATCCATATGAGGAGTTGCTGGTCATTTGATCTCTCGTTTGAGTCTAAGCATTGCAGGGGTGAATCTTCTAGTTGAATGATTATTTGAGCCTACCGTCAAGTTGAGCGTCCTGCAGCCGCATTTGATCAGTGGTTTTGTTCTTTTTGAAGCCTCAGAGTATTATGGGTGGAAAGTATTTTGGTTAGGCTGGTTTTCTTATGGAATAAGTTTGATGATGGTTCAGTGTGGGTAGTTTTCTGAAAGCTGGGACAATTTGAGGCTTTGAGTTTTGGAAGGATAGAGGTGGTTTTATGCAAGAGGGTTCAAGGTTCCTTCATTCAGGTGGGTAAGTTCTTTTAGGGTTGGTATCAAGTTGCCTTGGGAAGGCTGTATATTCTGGATTGTGGAGGTATGGATCAGATTGTTGGATGTGCTTGAAGGTAAGAACGGATTTCGAGGACGAAATCTAATTCAAGTGGGGGAGAGTTGTAACATCTTGTTTCGAATCGATTCCTAGTCTGAGTTTGTGGCCCGAATATCGGTCATCATAAGGATTGGGGCTTTTAAAAAGGTAAATCTAAGCCCATTTGGGTGTGGGTGATGTATTAGAAGTGATCCGGGTGTTCGGTTCGTGTTTTGGAGCCTAGGGGTATTTCAGTAAAGTGTTGGTTTGGGATTTTGTGGAAAATGGATTTTTGTTTGGAAGGTTTTGATAAAGGTGTGACTTGATAGAAATGTAGGGCTTCTCATTACCATTTTGTGGATATAAGGATCGTCAGAATCGGGTTTAGAATGAGGAAGTTATGGCCTTCGGAAGTTTCAAGGTTTTTAGGCTTAGCCGAGTACGTGGGGTGTACACAAAGAGTACGCTGGGCATACTAGTGAAGAAGGCTGTCCGCGGGGCGTACCTAGGAGTATGTTGGGCGTATTGACCAGGATGGTCGCAAAGGTTCTTTGGAGTACACTGGGCGTACTCCAGTCATATCAGAACCCTATTTTAGGGTCTTGGACCCTATTTAACCTACTTATCTCATAAATTAACCCTAATACCTTCATCCTCCACCCCTCTAAACCCTAGAAATCGTGATATATCATCCATGGTGGCATTTTTGAGCTTATGGAGTCCATTTTTGGGATGTTTGGCCTATATTCAAGAAGGCGGAGCTTGTTGCAAAGATGGGAATAAAGGGGGAGCTTATGGATCTGGCTTTTGGGACTCATTCTCAGCTTGATAAAGGTAAAAAGCTTGGAACTTGGTCATTCATCTCTTAGATCTACCATTTATGGGTTTTGGTTCCTTTTTGGTCACAAGGATGAAGCTTTATGGTTCAAATCTGATTCTTAGGCTTAGGGTTGCCACCCTTGATGCTATTTGAGTCCATAAGACATAAAGTTGCCATCTTGAAGGTCCTAATGGGTTCATGCATGAGTTAGGGTCACTTTAATGGAAGTAGAATGCCATTTTTGGAGTTTGGGTTTGTTAGGGGCATGCAAAGTCACCAAGTCAGTATAGCTCAGATCTATGATTTGGACTTGTTGGATCAAGTATTAAGCACTTAATGGATTTTGTGCATCAAATGTTTGTATGTTAGGCATACTATGAAGTACGCTGCGCGTACAATCCATTTTCCCAGTATGTTAAGCGTACAGAAGAGGTACGCTGGGCGTACAGTCTCAAGAAGACTTGGGCCTTAGTGGAATTCAGACCTTTGGGCCGTAATGGTTTTGGGCCTGGAATTGCTGATTGTTGGGCCTTAATGTATCTTTGGGCCAATTTTGGGAAAGTTGGGCCTATTGGGCCTTATGACCCAATATAGAAATGGACTTCACAATTATGGGCCTCGGTTTGGGCCAATTCTTGGACTAGGTTGTTGTGGGCCTTCGTGGGCCAATTATGGACAAGGTTATGGACTAAGGAGAATATTGGGCTTTAGGATAACTTCCATTAGAAAGGTCCAGGATCAATTTGGAAAATTGGGGCATTGGTGGTTTTATGGACATTATTGTGTTGGGCTTTTGTTTTGGTTTGGGCCTTAGTTTTAGATCATACTGGGCCATGGGTAGAATGGTAATTTTACCCCATGAATGGATTAAGGATTATGGTATGGGACCCAATTGCTAATTGGGTATATTAATTGGTATTGATAGCTCGGGAAGTGGACAGGGCAGTAGCTAAGGATATCTTTCGGGAAGTTTCTGCATTCGAGGTGGTATCCTCACCATACCAATGGATCTAAGGTACCAAGGTCGGCCCATTATGCATTATGTGATATGCTTGTTGATTTCGTGTTATGTGGTATGCTATTTGACTATGTGGTATGTGATATGCTAGTTGTCTTTGTGATGCTTGCATGGAACACCTTGGGGGGTTCCCAAGGCACTAGGGTGTAAGACCTTGAAGGGTTTCCATGGCATCCTTAGTCAAGACCATGTGAGGGTTTCCATGGCATTGGGCTAAGACCATGTGGAGGTTCCCATGGCACCCGGAGTAAGACCCTGTAGGGTTTCTAGGGCATCCTTATATGTATGTTTGGTATGATAGTGGGCTAACACCATGTGGGGATTCCTATGACACCCGGAGTAAGACCCTGGAGGGTTTCCAGGACATCCTTATATGTTTGTATGCATGGATTGTGTGATTAGTATGGTTTATGCAGTTGTTACAACTGATATGGATTATGTGATTATGCTCTAGGGAACTCACTAAGCTTCATGCTTACAATTTTGTTTATGGTTTCAGGTATCTTTGTTTTGGAAAGGAAGGGCTCAGCTTGATCGCAACGCACACACCCATGTTTTCCGCAATGAATGATTTTGGGATGAACTCTGATAAATGTTTTTAATTAACAATGTTTTGGAATTATTGGAATAAATGATATCTATGTTTGGGTTATATTAAAAATGAATTTTTTACCCCTAATTTTTTGGTCGTTACACGGCACTAGGGCCTGTTGATTAAAATCCTTTGCATAATGCCCCATCTGGCCATAATTATGGAACCCAGAAGTAAAAGATCGACAAACACCCTCGTGATCCTTGTCTCACTTCTCACAAGTGTGGCCCCTCCATACCTAAAATGAGAATCAACAGGCTTAAACTACTTCGATACCGACTGTAATTGAATAGGAGCTTGCCACTGCTCCCTCATTTGAATCTCTATCTCGATCTCTCGCTTCCTCGTAGCATCCTGAAGATTGGCGAGGTTACTATAACGCCAGATGGACATTAACTGTCGAATATCCTTCTTGATCATGATCAAGTACCAAGTTATTTGAGCCTGCTCCGAAGCAGCAAACTTAGGGCAGAAAAGATCCTTCTCTATGAACATCTTGGCAATCTTCGTTGGCGTCTTAGTCATATTTCTCAAATCCACGTACTTCTGAGCCAATCTATCCCTCTCCACCAAGGGAAAATATCTTAAATGGAACATATCCTAGAACTATTCCCAAGTAACAACAACCCTCTACTCAGGAGTGCACGAACCGGTCACAGTCTCCACTAATCCTTCTCCCCTAACCAGAGAATGTTCATGGTGTCCTTAACCTTCTGGTCATCCGGTCATGATGATGTTAAGAAACAACCCTCCACATCAAAAAACCACCTCATAGCCATAATCGGGTCCTTGAACCCATCAAACTGCGAGGGCTTCATGTTGTTGGAGTCCGAATACTGAAATGATCTCTCCCATCGAATCCCCGCCACAACAACAACAATGGTTGTTGTAGCAGCAAAAGCCTTAGTTAGAGCATCATAATGATTATCAAATAGCTCAATTATATCGGTCTTGATAGACCCAAATAGCTTCGGAATAGAGCTCCGGACAACAGTAGCTACCATGGTAGTGATCAGCTCACGAATGTAATCATATGTCAATCTCGGCCTATCTCGACCACCAACACCAGCACCAGAACCTCTCATCACCACCATACTGAAAATAAACCAAGATATACATCAGGAAGGCCACAATTCATATTGCTATAAGCAACATGACAAGACTAGCCCTTATGGTTTGCGACTTCCTTGTTACGCATATGGGTCCTATGCTTTCAGTAGTACGGACCCATACTACCTTCCACACCTACCAATGTTTGTCTCAATTGTTAGGGTGCAAAGTCATGCTTGGATGAGGCTTTACCCACTTGTATGTGTAATGAGTTGTCTTTCCTTTATAAGGTAGTGAGTGGCACTCATTTTATGTAAGGAACCATTTAGAGTGTTAGACTAGAGAGAGAAACTTTGTACAAACCCATTTGTGTATTCTTTCTAGATCTAATATGAGCTTACAAAGATTTATTTACTACTTATGTTCTTGATTTTACATGATGATTCACTAGATCTTTCATATTCTGCACATGCCATCATAATCAACACCACTACACTTGGTATCAGAACGGGTGTTCTTGATTGGATCAAGAATTGATCCTTGATGGCTATCTTGATTTGGTGATTCTTCATGTTCTTATTGATCTTTGTGATTAGAGAGTGTTGTGTGTTCTAGAAGTGAAATTTTTCCTTGGTTTGATCTATCATTTGAATTTCTCTCTCTAGAATACTTGTTTGTTTCACTTTCTCTCTCTAGAGATCTCCTTGATTTACACTTTCTCTCTCTAGAAAATCCAAGTTCATATCGTTTGATTCGAAAGAAAAGAAGCAATTATGGAAAAATGGATGATACATAGTAAAGATATTCAAGGTGAATGCTCTTTTGAATATATTCTTTATAGCTTGACTGTTGGATTAAAAATTGAATGTGATATCGTTGTAAATGGAGAGGAATAAGTTTGGATGACGAACTGTTGACCCTCGCATCAAATAAACTATTTGCATTAGGTGATATCAAGTTGAAGATCAATGCTCTAATTCGTTGATAATATAAATTCGTTTTTGGATTACTAATCTCAAAAACATATGATTGAAGAAAAATTGATCAATTGTGGTTTGATTATTGAAACGTTAACCCTTCAAAAGTCAAAATTGGGTATTGATATCGATTTCTAAGAGAATATTGGGTTGATCGCTGAAGTCAAAATTATAGTTTTGCTTGGAAACGAAATCGATTTTGTGTGATCAAATGAGAATCAAGGTTAAGAGGCTGACTTCGAATTATTAGAGGTCTTCAGTGTTTTTGAAGACTTCGCTTTTGAAGATTTCGCTTTTATGATGACGATCTGATTGTATGGGTCAGTTCGTTAACGAGATTTGGGGTCTGATGTCGAACTACTTTCAATTTGTAAACTGATTAGGTCGATGGTTCAACAAGACTTCGCATGTAAGATCATCGATTGTGACTTGAAGAAGAAAGCGAAGCATTGATTTTGTTTTCTTAGCGTTATGGTCGATGTGCAAAGGGTATGGTGTGTTAGAGTCTATCGACAAGAAGATGGTCTAGTAACAAAACAGTGATTTGGAGTTTAGACACGAGATTGATGATTGAGTTGATGTTTCGTTAAAATGCAAAAAGTTTCGTGAAAATGAAAGTGTGGATTTGGTGATTGAATCTAACGAACGGGAAGGAGAAAATTTTTCGTTAAAAATGGTGCTGTGAAAGTTTCGTTGCTTGGGAAACGAATAGGGGGAAGAAAGCATAAAGGTTTCGTAAATAGTCCCTAAACTTTCGATAGTTTGGCACAACATAACCAATTTCGACATTTGGAGTTAATTTCGACATTTGGGGTATAATTTCGAAAGTTTGAAGATGTGGGCAGAATTGTCGAAATGAGTCCCTGAAGTTTCGCAATTTTGTCAGATTATACCAAATTTCGAAAATGGTGTTCAAAGCTGAGAAAATGAAGATTTTTCATTTCTGCTCCCTGCAGTTTGTGCGAATTAACATTTTCTACCCAGTTTTGCAAATGGGGGAGAATTTCGCATATTAAGCTATTTTTGGCGCAACTGGTCCCTGCAGAATTCTGTTATTGACGATTTTTACCTGGATTTTGAAAAATCTTGCAACTTTCACCCAAAAAGTAAAAAAAAATTCACAAATTGGAAATTTTTTGTGGCTTTTTCGTGATTGATTTTCCGTGCAAGATTTTTGGTGATTCATTTTTGGTACACATCAAGGGGGAGTATTGTGAAGATTATTCCTCGGGTGCTTCTCACCCTTAATGGGTTTTATAATCATTTTTTGATTATAAAAAGGGGGAGAATGATGGGTATTCGAAGCGTGTTTGTTGGATATTCATTTGCGGATTTGAAGACCGGTGTTACTTCGAGGGGGAGTTTGGTCTTGATCGCGCTAGCTCGTTGGAGACTGAAGTCAGGCATCCAATCCTAACTTTGAGCGGTAGAATGTTAGGGTGCAAAGTCACGCTTGGATGAGGCTTTACCCACTTGTATGTGTAATGATTTGTCTTTTCTTTATAAGGAAGTAAGTGTCACTCATTTTCTGTAAGGAACCATTCGGAGTGTTAGACTAGAGAGAGAATCTTTGTAAAAACCCATTTGTATATTCTTTCTAGATCTAATATGAGCTTACAAATATTTATTTACTCCTTGTGTTCTTGATTTTACATGATGATTCACTAGATCTTTCATATTCCGCACATGCCATCATAGTCAACACCACTACATCAATGGATCATCACAAACTGCCCGAAAACAACTCCACATCTAGGACATACATGTATCCTACCCTCAATCTCTCAAGATTGGATAATCCTTCCTCAACTAACCTGCAATAGCCACTTGCTTACTCATGAAACTTCCACCACCCCTGTAGCCACTCGTGCATGCTAATCATGCATAATGTTGGATCTTATAGACAGTCGAATACTTGATTCTACCCTAAGACCTTCACAGTATAAGAACATGAAATAAGGATAAATCAAACATTCTCATGCTATAGAATCTTATTTATGTACAGATATGATGAACATACTAAGCAACTACAATAACGATGTCAATTTCATCTAACATACAAGAAATCCTCTTAGGCTATCAGACATCAAACATCACACAATTCTATCATGCAATCCCTGAAGATCCCTAGCCTACCACTAACATGCAGTTTTATCATAATCATCAATAACAAATAACAATGTGGGTAACATAGGGTAAACTTGCTTGTCCGGCTGATCGTACATAGCTCGTCCTTCCTTTGTTACTTTTTAAAACCATTTCAAAAACCATTTTGAAAATTTTTATAGATCCTTAGTTTGAGTCTGGATTCACACGAATGTTCATCCAATTCTTTCAACCTAGGGCTCTGATACCAACTTTTAACATCCTAAAACCACAATAAAATTATTCATTTTCAAATCAAAAGAAACCATTATTTTCAAACAAAACCTATAACAAAAACAAGTATAAATTACAAATATCCCAAGACCAGTGTATCATAAATCTCCAAGAACATGTCATAGAAGGATGTGTATGATCACGCCATCACCTTTCCACGGTCATCTGAAGTACCTGGAACATGAAACTAAAAATCGTAAGCCAAAGCTTAGAGAGTTACCCCAAAGTACCACCACACAAACATATAAGAACATGCATAATGGGTCCACAACTAACAGATTGGATTACCCAATGAGTCCACATCATGATTTTGGCTTGCTTTCCAGCCCACAACTCATGTCTGGCTTACTCCCGAGCCTACAACATAAGTCCGGCTTGCCTCTCGGGTCTACAACTTTTGTCTAGCTTGATCCAAGGTTTGTTGGATTCCGTACAAAGCAACATCGCCTCAACCCAACCACACTATATGAACATATACATAAAAAATAACATATATCTAGTAAATAAAAAATCATATAACCGGTCCACAGACTAACATCCAGATTTACAGATCACTCTCACATAACAACATCCTATATACCAGGACTCAATTCTAACAAATCAATACAACATTGCAACATCCTCTAAACTAGGATACATGACCAAGTGGGCTGACATTGGTGCCTTTGACTCACGAGTAGTGTGAGGAAAACTCACCTCTTAGTCTAAAAAGATAGCTGATTAGGATACTGCTCCGAAAATCAGCTCTACCGGTCACATGTACATCGAAAAATGACCAGACTCAACTAAAATTCAAAATACCCATAATACTCCTAGGTCAAACTTGGTCAAATTCTAGTCAAAGTTAAAATTCAAAAAGTTAGTCGAGTTGAATCAGCTGAGTACGCCCAACGTACTCAAGATCCAGGATCGGGGCTCTCATCATGTACGCACAACATATGCCAATATATGCCCAACGTACACAGACTGAATGCATTCTTCTGATTAAGGGCTTATTCCCTTAAGTCTCGTCTATTGGATATGGTGTCTAAGTCCATAACTATATTTGGTATGTACTTGACCCGAAAGTAGCATGGTCCATTTGGGTTGCATTTCACCAGAACAATTTGTAAGGATGGACATTTGAGAAGAGGTTATTTATGATTTATTAATATATTATAAGTTCTAATATATTAATATGAAATAATATTATTTAATTAGTATTGATCAAGAATTAATTTGGAATTAATTTAGTGATCCAAAGAGACTAATTAAATGTAAGGGGTTGATTTGGTAAATCAATGATTCTTATAGTGTGGGCCAATGGTTATTTAGGTTGGGCTAAACCAACATGGTAGTCCATGGATATTCCATGGAGGTTTAACCCATGGAGCCTAAGTAAGATGAAAGGTCATGCACATTAGGGTTTACATGGGTGTAACCTTAATCCTTGCCACACTATAAAAGGAGTCCCTTAGCTCATGAAATCAGACGAGTGGTCTTTGGAAGAGCATAGCCGATTTTTTGTGCAAGTTATTTTCTCTCAAAGTCCTCCATTTTTGGTGGTGTTTTGTGAAGCATTTGAGGCATCACATTTGGGGTGCTAGGATCTTAAAGGTCCAAGCTAACAAACTACAAGAAAAGGTATGTCATCTAACTAGTTTTTGTTATACAAGTACCCATGTTTTGTATGCTAGTTAGGATAATGCTTTGGAAAATCAAATTGCATGTATAATTAGAGAAAACATAGATCCACATCATTTAGTGTTGTTAATGCACCTTAAGGCTGTTAGACTGCTCTAAACCCATTACTGTTATCCAAAAGCAGATCTAGTCCCAAAATAACATCTTAAGTCATAAAGTTTCCAACTTTATGACTTTGCATGGCTAAGAAGTGCCCAATACTAGAAACCCTAACTTCTTAACTCATTAAGACATTATAACCCATGCATGGAAGGAAAATAATGACCAAGATTGCATTTTTATGACCTTAGACTCTCCAAAACGTTTGAAAAGAAAATCCATTTGGTCTAGAGCATGCCAGACTCAAGAACATCATTGTTTGGGGAAAAAGCACATAACAACATCATACAAGCTAAATCTAACAAAATAAGCATCAAGGTATAAACTTTATAACTTCTATAGATGGAGGAGGGCGTAAAACTTCCATATCCAAGGTTGATCCAAGCTTCCAAGATGTTCTTCTTTCCTTCTCCTTCCTCTAAGAACATTAGAACACACACTAATGGCTCAAGGATGCTCAAAAATGGATTAGGGTTAGCTAGGGTTGAATATGGAGGTAGAGGCTGAAGAATGAAGAGGTATCAATGAGTTAAGGATGTTTAAATATGGTCCAAACCCTAAAAATTAGGGTTTGGACTCCACCCAAGTTCCCCCAACGTACTAAACGTACACCCAACATAGGCCATCAACCCACACGATTTTATGATAAAGTTACATAGGACCCTTTTGCAACAAATCTCATAATAAGGGTAAAAAGTGTAATTACCTGGAAACCGAGATATTACATAATCGCTTCTCCCCCCTCTTATCTCACATCTCTTCTCTTGGTGAGAAATGGTCGTAGCACCTTGGGTTGATAGGTTTTTTATGCTTTTTGTGAAGATTATATACTATGCTTCCTTTATTCTAATATTGTATTTCAGTATATGGAATTTCTAATTTAGAAATTAGGGTATATTAGCTAGATGGGAAGTATTTTGAGATGTATATTATTGGCGTATTCCTCTAAACAGGATCACGCAGATGATGAATGCACTGTGGATTACTTGTTTTTCGTGAAGTTCACTGATCGATATGTTTATATGTTTCTATCACCAATTTGATAATTTGTCTTAGAGAGGTCTGAATATTCTTCCTTATTTTTATTTGAGGTTTGTGTTTTGTGGTAATTGTATCAAAAAATATTATTATTTTTAATTGTGTTAATCTACTTAATCCTTCGTATTGTAATCTACACTATGACATACTTCATTGTTGGTGTGTTTTTAATGTTATGATTAAAATGTTATTAATTCCTCAAAGCATTCTATAATACTTTTATTTGTTTTACTTGAATTAGGACGTGTTTGGAAAAACCAGCCGAAAGTTAGAAGCTTAAGTTGTTAACTATGCAAAAATGTTTAGCAAATATAACTTTTAGTTTTAGCTTTAAACATGTAAAATTAGATAAAAACAAAAAACTAAAAACTCCAAAATGTACTTGAAGTAGCTTTTGGTTTAAGAGCTTTTTGTTTAAAATAAAAGCTAAAAGCTTCTAAGTTTTTTTTTCGAGCTTTTTCAAAAAGCTAAAAGCTTTCAAAAGTTTCATGTCGAATACGTCCTTAGTGTATTGGTACGTCCTTAGTGTATTGGTACGATGAATGAATTATGTCAGATATTACCATTTCATTCATTGATGTTTGTGTTGTGCATCATTGTTTGGTTCTTAACTTTTGACGTTGATTTGGTGTCATCTTTTTACATCTCAATTTGTTCATTTTAAAACGTAGTAACATAGATCGCCAAACATGCCACGATCCTCGTTCTGGTACACATGTACTCTATGTTACTAGCACCATGATTTGGCGTCATCTTTTTTTTTATTAAACACAAGAAATAGCATTGTATTTTCATATATATATATATATATATATATATATATATATATATATATATATATATATATATATATATATATATATATATATATATATATATATATATATATATATATATATATATATATATAGTCATTACTTTCCATTACAACATTATACCATCAAATATTTTCTTTACAAAATGCAAATGACATAAAGTCAACACATTGACTGGTTTTCAGTTTCTTGATGATTTTTAAATCTTACGAATAAAACCACACAACTTTACACTTCTTTTTCAATCCGACTATTATTACATCCTACAACATGTTTAGAGGCTTTTTTGCTTAAGTGGTATTCACAATAATAGTCAAACAATACTTTATTCTATACGTATAGCTTTAAGGCTCCATATATTTTTATTTTGTGTGAGAGAGAGATGCATAACATAAATTATTCTGTGTTATTGTGTTTAGTTTGTGTGAACACTAATGATTATACTTGCTATCAAGGATCTACATGCTGATAGAAATCAAGTTCACACTCAATAACTTAAACTGGAGTGTACATCATTCATAACTTTTCATCAGATTCATATCAACTGATCCTTCTAAAGCTGGAATGAATTCCAACCTAAAAAAAGAGTGAGGTCATTTTTGTTTATATGAACAAAACTGTAGAACCAAACAAGTATTTTAGTTATACTTGAAAATGAAGCAAAATAATCCGAATCCAACAAAGAACTAAATCTATTTACCCTGTAACACATAAACAGGTAGTTACTACTTAATTACAGTTACCGAAAATCTTAATGCAACCACACTTGCGACCATTATACATATTTTTAATTGTCAGTTTTTTGAGTTGTGGGATTGAAATAGAAAGAAGATCAAGTTTTTAATATCACAGCCTATCAAACTCAAATCCTCTAGTAATGGGCAGCTTTCAAGAAAAGCTTTTAATAAACCTTCATCTTCTAAAAAGTCAATGAACTTAAAGAGAAAATGACAAAATTAGCCAAATACACTAATTACCTTACAAATTTAGCCAAAAAAATAGAAATTGCAAAAATATCCACTAAATTCGTAGATGGAAAAGCCCTATCTGCGATTTTTACTTTCCATCTGCGATTTGTACTGTCCATCTGCGATTTTTGGGGGAAAACTCTATAAAAGCGTTTTTTTTCTTCATTTTTCACTCTTCAATATAGAAAATCTCTCTCTCCCGGGGATTCCTTTTGACGATTTTTTGAGGAAAATTGATGATTATTTCAATAATCCCGCAAATATGGTTAGATTTTAACTCTTTTTTATGTTTTAATTAACATTTATATATTATATGTCTTTATTATTTTATTATTTATTGTATTAGTTAGTGTAAAAAAAATGAAATTATATTATTTGTGATAGGGTAATTTTGTTGTATTTGATAGTTTTAATATTTGTTATTAGTAAACTTGAAGTTTAAATGCTATTTTGTTAGTGGTTATATGAATATACAAGTAGAGACTACGTAGAGTGTGCATCGGGTAGTTATACATTTAGTAAAATTGTTAGAATATGCTAATTTTTTTAAGTTATTAGTAAAATAAATTGTTAGAATAATGTTTAGAATATGTTTTGGTTAGTGGTTTAAGTTGATAAATTTATATAGCATGGTTAGAATATGTTATTTGTCGTTTGTATAGTTGTTGTATAACTTGAAAAATTGTATATTCTTATCGTATAATTGTTTTTATAAATTGAAAATTGGTTAAAATAATGTTTACAATATGTGTAGAATAGTCGTTTGTATATTTGTCGTATAAGTTGAAAATTTGTATATATTTGTTGGTGAAGTATAAAATTTTTTATAGTATGGTTAGAAAATTTTATAATATGTGTACAATAGTCGTTTGTATATTTGTCGTATAACTTGAAAATTTGTATATATTTGTTGTTTTAGTAGAAAAAATTTTATAGTATGGTTAGAAAATGTTATCTTATATAATTTGAAAGTTAAAAATTGTTTGTATATTTGTCGTATAACTTGGAAATTTGTTAATTTAGTTGTCGTTTTAGTTGAAAATTTGTTTGTTTATATGGTTAGAAAATGTTATTTTATATAATTAGAAAGACAAAAATTGTTTGTATATTTGTCGTATAACTTGGAAAATTGTTTATATAGTTGTCGTTTAAGTTGAAAAATTGTTATAGTATGTTATTGTTTTTTAGTGTAAATATATAAATTATTTATTAAATATTTGTATTTGCATTGTTATTATTGTTTATGTTATTATTGCATTTAATAATCGTATATTTTAAAATGAAATATTTGTTTAGTTTTCTAATATGTTATTGTGTTTTGTGCAGCATGATTATAATAATTTCAATGTGAAAGCAATTGTAAACTTAAAAGGATCGGAGTATAATATATGAGAAGTATTTGAAATGTTAGATGATGTCAGACGTGATATATTTAGAGATACCGTATTTGGTTACTTGTTGGACGTCCCTCGTTTACAAGGGGACGGATTGTAGTTACACAAAATATTCTTTCATCAGATACGGTCAGACGCTGTTTTATCTCTAGATGGAATAAAACAGTTATATTTTAGAGTAGGCAATACGAAAATGGTATATGGGCCGGAAGAGTTTTATTTGATAACATGCTTCAAATTTGGGGAGTATCCAAAAAACATCGGGAAAAAAGTGTCAGAAAAAATAGTTAGTAGAAAAAAAAGATGTTTATTACGTGAGCGGCTATTTCCGAACTATACAAATAGTTTGGTGAAAATCGGCGACCTGAAAAGTTTTATTTTAAATCAACCATTCTTAGAAGTTGATGACGCCGATGCAGTTAGAGTATGTTTGATATACATTTTGTGTGAAGGTTTTTGGGGAAAAGAAATAAATGATCGAGTGCCACAAGATTGATTTTTTTTTTGTTGAGAATTTGGATGTCTGGAACATGTATTTTTTGTTTACTTTAAAAGTTTTATATTATTAATGTTAATTTATATTATAACTAAGTTTTTTTTTTTTTGTTAGTTTCGCTTGGGGTAGCTATCTATGAGATTTTACGTATGATGACCTTGAGGATACATGGAACAAGATAAATAAATATTTATCACTTCTTGAGCATCGTCAAACTTTAAAATACTCCGTCTTAGGATTTACGGCTCCAATTAGGGTATAAAATTTTACTTATATGTAAATGGTTTTATTGTTATGTTTGTTATTTTAATTTTAACTTTTATTACTATAATTGTAAAAATTGTAGATATGGATATATGAGATGCTTCCGGTTGTTCTTGCATGTGAATTTGTATTGAGAAAAAATAGAGACATGCCTCGGATGAAACGATGGAGTGGGACAAAAAAATTGAAATGGGTTGATGTGAACAAGATTTTTTCAAAGATACAGGTTTATAAATATTTTTTTATTATTAATAAACTTCATTATTATACTTTTATATGCATTTTTAATGTGTTCAATTTTTTAGGAGGGACAACCACCAAGACAAAACATGTTACCGAGTGATGGTGAGATGTCATCTTGTTATTATATGTCATTTCAAGAGTATGTATATGGTGAACGGAAATCAATTCCATCCCCAGTACGGGTCCATTTTAGGAGACAAGACGAATCTTCGTCTAGTATGTCGTTTGGTGGTCGCTCTCATGGTAGAGGTAGGGGCAGTGGGAAACACAACCTAGAGGAGGTGTTGAAACGAGAACCTATAGAGGTTTTTGTTGAAGAAGTGAATAATGAAGATTTATAGAATAACATCAGTTTTGAGGAGCCTGCAGTATTCCAAACAAAAGTTGATGAACGGGTTAGTTACACACTACATTATTTTTTTTTATTAACATATATGAATATTTGTGTTCGTATTTTATATTTAAAAATGTAGGTTGTACAAGATGAAGTGATGAATAAAAATAATACAACTGAAAATATTTTTGGTGATATTGAAGACGACAAGGTTGTTATAGATATTACATTTACGATTTTAATAATTAATTTTTAATGTGTCTTTCGGTAATAAGTATAATGTGTTATTTTTAATGTAGGAGTTGGAGGAGAGGAATAACAATGCGGGGAACAAATTTGATGATGAATATAATGAAGCTAAAGAGGTTCTTATACTTACATTTATTTTAATTTTGTTTTTAGTAGATTGAAACATTTTTTAATTAGAGATTATTGTTTATTAAATTAGGTGTCGGAGGAAGATGAAGTAATAATTACGGGAAATGTAGATTATTATGATGCTTATGGTTTTGATGGCAAATAAGTTACACCCGATAAACCGAGGACTCGAAAACCATCACAATATTTGTGCCCTCCTTACACCGAGGTATTCGTTTAATTTATAAACTTATATCGTAATAATAGAATTTTATGTTTATGTGAATTATTTGAAAGATAGAGATTTAAACATTTCAATATTGTTTTTAGTTGCACACGACACCAAAGCAAAAAAGAAGGTTGATATCAAATCAACAAGCCCCGTTCCTCCTCCAGCTTTTGCTGTTGTTCACGACTTCTCCGTGTTGCGCATGCAACCTTACGTAGCAGGCGGTGAGGTTGTCATCCACAATAATTTATTTCATTCATATGATGTTCAACATCGTTTGTTTAATTTCGTGTTAGATAGAGATTTTTGGAGCGCTTTGTTTGGGCATACACACGACGGATGGTTGGAGTCATCGGTAAAATAATTGTTAATTTATTATGTTAAAAGTAATTTGTTTTTTAGTCAATAACAAAAGTATCATAATTTTGTGCAACATATAACAATTTGGTATAGACTATTGATGGAGAGACGGTTTGATGGCGACCGACATACAATAATGCCTCCAAAATTTTTTGTTTGCCATGTTTTGGAAGAAGGGCAGGATTGGAGGGATTTATGGTTGGTATTGCTACATACCCCAACTTCATGGTTGCTTGGTGGGATGTCGATACGGTAAACTGAATTGTTTATATTGAAAATATTATCGTTATTGTCGTTATGTTTTTGTATTGTGATATAAAAAACATAATTTTATTTTCTGATCCTTATACAGGGCCTATTGCTGATTCATTCATCCCCTAATCACTGGTTATTTGGGGAACTACGATTGGCGTCAACAGAAGTCCATATTTATGACAGTCTCGGTAGAGTGGCTTATGAAAAATTCAAATCTGATGGAACTTTACCAAATTTGAATATCGGGTGGCAAATTATTTAGACAAGATTAACTATTGGGCACGGAGGAACATCCCAAGGATTCCATTGAATATGCAATTCATTTATGGAAAAAAATGTTCCCCAAAAAAGTAGTCATTCGGGAGATTGCGGTGTTTTTGTTTGTATGTTTATGGAACAATTAGTTTCAGTTCAACCAATACATGAACTTATTGACCCAAGGAACGCAACTTTAGAGTTTCGCCAACGGATGACAAAAATTTATTGGGGGTCAAGTATTGGTCCTATGTAGTTGGATTATATATTTGTATATTAATTGAATGTTGGATTTGATTATTAACTGTTTAATGTTACAACTACAAACGAGTGCACCATTAGTCTATTTTTAGTTTTAACGTTACAAATACAAAAGTTTAAACATAACAACAATTACAACAATTTAATGACCTACTAATAACTTCAATACTTACGAGTACACCATTTTAACGACGACACCAACATTTGTTTTAACGTTACAAGTACACTGTTCTAAACATAACAACAAATACAACAATTAATTGACCTAACAACTTCAAAACTATCAAAACAATATTAAAAAGCTTACAACTTGTAAACAAGAACCGCCAAAAACAACACCCAACTACAAACCAACGCTATCTTTAACTTCTTATTTTCTGATTGATATAGCTTATTAGAGTTAGCTACTTTGGCTATTACCATAGATGATTGGTCCTTCTCTCATCAACCCAACTGATAAACCCGCATTTTGGTCCTTGTAAATTTAAACATTGACAGTAAGAATTGTTGGCATGTAAACATGAGGGTGTAAATATGAATGACGTTAAGAACATGATACCAAATATGGGCAAGCGTAAAACAATCTTCCTGGATTTTTAGCTATACCCGAAATCCTAACGATACGTTCACCTCCGCAATTACAGTATGCCATTCGCCTTATTTTTTCTATTAAATAGGAGTTACTTTCTCAGATAAATTTCATGGAATGACTTTACACCCATTTATAGAAGAAATTTTATTACAGACAATTATGTTTGACTATGAAATGAACTTGTTTGACTATGAATTCAAAAAGTTGAACTATAAATTGCAGACAAGTACATTGTCTTGTCTTGTCTTGTATTGTCGATCAATGATGTTTGACTATGAAATGAATTGGTTTGACTATGAATTCAAAAAGTTGAACTATGAACTGCAGACAAGTACATTGTCTTGTCTTGTCTTGTCTTGTCGATCAATGATGTTTGACTATGAAATGAATTGGTTTGACTATGAATTCAAAAAGTTGAACTATGAACTGCAGACAAGTACATTGTCTTGTCTTGTCTTGTCGGTCAGTGATTTTTTACTATGAAATGAACTGGTTTGACTACGAATTTAAAAAGCTGAACTATGAAGTATGAACTGTAGAGAAACACTAATTTCAATATAATTATAGTTGGATTTGTGTGATGATTGTAAAACACTTTCATTGGTTGTGAAAATGAGTACTTACACCGAAAGAAGCTTTTCTCAGCTACCAATATTCTTGCATAATCTTAAAAAACAAATCTTAATACCTTCACAGCAATTAAGAAAACGAATATCAACCGCTTTTAATTCTGTTTTGTGGCTTTAGGTTGTGTGGTATAACATATTTGTTTTATTGAGTTATATAATATTTATTGGTAATGTATCTTGTTTACTCTTTACTTATCACTAATATATGTTTGTTTTTTTATGCAGATTCGTACCTTCCTTAGGTGCATGATACCGTTAATATATGTGGGTTATTTACCCCTAATTGGCAACTATCTGACAACAATGTACTTCTTAGTGGCTTTGGATGGAAACCATGAACCCCTACTCTTAGCAATTGGTTTGGGAACCTTAGAGTGTGAAGAATCATGGAGATGGTTCATCATGAAGTTAAAAGACTGTTTAGGTGAGGATACAGATGTTGGTTTCATAAGCAACCTATGTGATAAAATAGACTTTGCTGTTCAGAGTGTCTACCCAGATTCGTATCATGGATATTGTCCTAAAGATATAGCCAGAAAAATACGAGATTCTATTAGACATAATGATACAGAAGTCGAAACGTTGTTTTGGAAGTCATGAAATTCATATAGTGTTCATGATTTTCACTTGTGTCTAGAAAGGTTGCAAAATGCATGTAGGAAACTACCTTTCTGCACCTTGCTTAAGAGTCCAATTTTCTGGCTTGACGATATAACAATTTCAAAATGGACACGAGCATTTTTCCCAAAAGTACGTTACAATGTTAAATCGATTGATGTCCTTGAAATGTTGAAAATTATATCCACGTCCACACGTGAGTTTCCTATAACAACGATAATTGAGTTAATCAATACGTCGATACAAACAACATATGCTGAACGAGATGAAGTGGCAGGTAACTTTATACTTATATTTGGTTTTTTCTTGTATTATTATTTTAAAATTAACAAATATTTCAGGGAGGTTGTCTGGTGAGGTGACCCCTTATGTTGAGATTAAGCTTCAAAAGCGTGTAAACAAGTCTTATAATTGGGTGGCAAAACGTTTGTATGCAGATACATTTGAAGTCGATAACAATTTTGCCACCAACAAAGTACAATTTGAACGTAGGGTATGTAGTTGTGGGAAATGGTAAAAAAGTGGTATACCATGTGGCCACGCTATATCATCTCTAAGAACCCGTACGTATGAAGCCAATCATGAAATGGTTGATTATAAGTTTTCTGCTATCGTGTATCGTGTTGCATTTGGAAATGAGTCGGTGAATTCTGTACCATCACATGTACACTGGGAAATTCCAAATGAAAGGGTGGTCTTGTTACCTCCCTAAAAGAAGTAGTTATTCATGTACCCCGTTTGCATTTTATGTCCTATTATGTATTAGTTATTTATGTACAATGTTGCATTTTATGTTATGTTATGTACTAGTTATGGGTTAATGTTTTAATGAATTGATTATAGACGTGTTATCTTAATTCACTTTTAATTTTCATTGAGGAAACAACATACATTAAAAGTAAGGGAGATTTATTAAGTACTGACAAAACACACATACAAAAACAAGCAACGAAACTAACGAAAAACACACAACTTAACCAACATGCATATTAAAAGTGAAGGACATTATTTAAAAGATTCCATGCATCTCCATGGGTAAACTCTCTACCATCAGATTCGAAACGGTATAGTTCCAAAGCCACCTGTATGAGTATGTCTTCATCCATATTCGCGTGTTCATTATCTAGCTCGTTATAAATACTTTGAAAATGCTTGACCTTTTTTTCAAATCCATAAATTTCGCTTTGAAATCTCTTCTTCTTCAATATTGAGTACGCCCCATTTGACGGTGAAACAAATGATAGACACTAGACTAAAATGATCCAGCGCGAACTTCTGGCGGACCTAGTGGAAAATCGTCCTCTACAGTTACAATCCAAGCTTCAACCAAAGTGATATCCTCTTCGTTGCTCCATCTAAGTGGTACAGGTGAGTCCATAGTTGCAAGGGGAAAATTTAATGTGATACAATTAAAAAGGGTATGAACAACTATTTATAGCGACTCGTTATTTTCCCAGCATAATGGCTTGTCAACTCAAGTAGCAGTGTATTGTGTTGTCATTCGATGCAATGGCTTGTCAACTCAAGTAGCAGTGTATTGTGTTGTCATCCCGGTGCAATGGCTTGTCAACTTGAACAGTGATTTATTGTGTTCTCAGATAGTACACTGCGTTCTTCAGTTAAGTTGGACTATGAATTGCAGACATAATTAGAAGATTGGAATGCGTTATTATGTATAAACTACTATAAATAGAATTTTAGTTTAAAAAACATTTTAATAACCGATGTTACAATTATTCATATATTATTTTTGAGTATTTACTCTCTTTGTTTCACGAAATATGAGTTCAATACCATGGAGCAATGAGGAGTTCTTGGTTCTTACACGTGCATATATTCATGTGTACGAGACCAGCAAGTTGAACGATCCAATGTTTTGGACTCGTTTAACCAATATCTTCAATACCGAAAACCGAATGACTACAACAAACGAGCATGACGAACTGGACATCTTAGCAAGATGGTATGAAATGAAAACTGAAGTTCTATTATTCAACGATCTTTATACCAAAATTGACGATGCCCGTTTAAATGCTACTGAGGACGTCATCTTGGAAGCTGCTAAGGAGGAGTACAAGTCATTAAGGGACGGATCCAAATTCTAGTTTGAATCCCCTTGGAATATTTTGAAATATGTCCCGTTTATTTAATATCTATATCTATTTAATAGGTGTGTACTAGGTTATTTTTGTGTATTATGTCTGTATTGGATGAGCCTCCTCTGTTTAATTTTAATAAATAAATGGTGGTTGCATTAGTGTTACGACACTATACAATACATTACTAACAACATTTCCATGAACCATTAAACTTACAACATTACAAATATTCCAACTCTACGCCTTAAACTTAAAACATTAAACTAACAACCATTAGATGAAACATTAAACTTAAAACATTACTACAAACAAAGCATTTAAATAAAAAAAAACAGGTCCATGGGTTATTTATAACGGAAAATAGAGCAGACTACATGAAATACTAATTATTTTTAACAACCTTCGAAACGTCTTCATATTCAAAGTATCTGCCTTCACGCTCCAAGATGTAAAAATCATTAACAACTTCCAAGAACTCTTCCTCGTCTTGACAACGAACTTTGGTACTTTTCGCATAATTACACGCTCGATTGAACTATGTGACTTCTTCCTTTACATCCATCCATTTACTAACAACATTTGATTGTTGTCGCTGTTGTCCTCTCCCATCTCATAGTTGAACAAAGCTGTTATGCGGGTCCATTCATCACCTACTAGGCAATGCGGGGAGCAAGTAACGGTACACCCTCCTTAACACTTAGCCAGCATCGTGTTAGAACCAACACCTCGTTTGTCATCCATGGTCGTTCAGAGTTGGAACCAGGTACTTCATTCGAAGAAGTTGCTGCATTCGAGACATTTCTAAATATGGGAGTTGATTTCGTTTATAAGATATGGGTGTTTGGTTAGTAGAGCTTAAACATCTATTTATAATAATAAATACATGACTATGATTTGGAGGTTACTGTAGTGACTTATCATGTCAAACAATCATTTATGTATTTTCACTTAAGAGTTTGACTACAATTTGCAGGTTACTACAGTGACTTGTCATTAATGTGTAGTCATTTCAAAGTTTGACTATGATTTGCAGATGGAGTAGTATGTATAAATACCACTCATAGCACCAGTTTATTATAATCGCGACTTTATTATGAGTTCCTCAAAAAAATTTATAAATTTGCTCATGCAACGAAGTAGATTGTTACTACTGTGATTCAGTCGACCCTTTTTTTACACCCTCTTCAGAAGGCCCATATATCTCAAATGAATATTTTGAAGAATTGAAAAAGGCTGAAGAACAACAAGAACAGGACAAAGAGCCATCCCGACTTCTCACTCAACGTGGTAATGAAATTGCATGGGAATGCAAACAAGCTCAAGAATGGATAGACCTAAAAAAACAAAATTAAAGAGCTTGAAGAATGGATAAAAAAAACTAAGAAGACAATCAAAACGACCGAAAAATGGATTGCTAAGAAGGACGAACAGATGATACACCTTAGGGTGCAAAAGGATCGTTTGGAAGATAAAATTAGAATTAGGGATGACTATATAACAAACAAGAAAGAAAAGTATCCATTGCAGTTCTCTGAGTTTAATAATTAGTTACAAAAATATTGTAACATTATCATGAGTTCAGTTCAGTTTGTTGTTTTTTTTAAATAACTTTTTTTTACCGTTAAGCTTCATTTCTTGTTATAATCCGCAAACTAAATATTATAATATAAATGCTTAATTAATTGTTATAATCTGCAAACTAAACTAAAATATGAAAGCATAACAATGTCTTGTAAGATTTAATAAAAAAAATTACAATACATAAAAAGTTAACAACTCTTCATTTCAAGATTGTTTTATATCAAAATCAGCATCATAGGTTTGTGAGCAACTCGCTGAACCACTAATATTAAATGCCATTTCTATAGTAGAAATTGTCGTGCGACGTGCTCCACTACCGGACACCCTTCCAGTACAATTGTTTCTCGTGTGTCCTACTTGACCACATGTAGAATACTCTTTTCTAATTGGACCCTCGCCTTGGGGTGGAATGCGGTATGTGTTTCTTGGCCTGCCTGGCTGACATTTATCCATTATAGGTGGCTTAACAATCATCAAATCATCGGGGATCTCCCATTCGGATAGCTTTGGCAGAGGGTTTATTGGTTCCTCACATGTTTCCCTCAGTGTTTCGGTAAAGTAAGCATTTAATGCATACCTCAAGCAGTTGTTGACTGTTAAACATATTATGACATGACCACAAGATATCCCATCAAGTTGTCAATGCCTACATGTACATGTCATTTGTTGGAAATCAACTATCACGTTTTGTGCCCCCTTTTTGACCTCGCATTTCGTATTTCAGATCATGCAAACATCCCACTTACTAAATGATTTTTTGTTTTCTTTAACAATTTCATCGGCCCAAGGGGTAAGTGTTGTTGTTGCTTCCGCTTAAAAAAGACACAAAATAAAGAAGTTAAAATCAATAAGATTTATTAAAAAATTAATATTAAAAATTAAAAATTAACTTAATACCTGCAAAGTTACGTCTTTGAAACCACCACTGTTGCATTGTTGCACGAAAAAAATCGATCAACATAAGTATCGGCACCTTACGTGCGTGTCTAGATAATGCATTTATAGACTCCGCATTGTTGGACGACATAAGATTGTATCGGTTCCCTCTAAAATGTTCCCTAGACCAACTTTCTAGATTTATACTTCTTAAGTACTCCCATACTGGTTGTTTTGTCTTTCTCATAACTTCCAAGGCAGCGTCAAAAGCATCAATTGTGTATGCCCTACAAGCCTGCCAAAAAATTCCTTTAACTCTGTTACTCTTCCCGAATCTAGATACTATGTTGAAATATAAATGGACACCACATATTCCGTGATGAGCGTGAGGAAAAATGTTGGCAACGGATGTTGCTATAGATGGAGACCTATCAGTAAGCTCCTGCATATTGCCTATGGAATCACGTAGTTTTTGAAAAAAAACATGTCCAAGAATCTGTACACTCATTTTTGCAGATACCATATGCAACCGGTAATATTTGGTTTTGTCCGTCCTTAGTAACTGCAAGTAACATGGTTCCTTTGAACTCGCCCTTTAGGTGGGCTCCATCTACTACAAGGGTCGGTTTACAGAAATTGACAAAAGCGCGTACCTACAATACATTGTATATCTATTCAAATACACTAAAAATGGAAAAAAAATATTAAAATATTAAAATACTAACCGAACAACCAAGTGCGACGTACAAAAACTCAAAGCGATCATCACCATCTGTTTTAATATGTGTCACCGTACCCGGATTATATTTGGCCAAGTTGTGGAAATAAGCCGGAAGTTTGGTAAAAGAAACCTCTTTCGTAATCCTTAACGACAACAATGCATATTGCTTCGCACGCCATACCTGATCGTATGAGATATTGATATTTGATTGAGCATTCATATCATTAACAATATATTTTCCCCGATAAACTCTACTATAATCTTCAGCCAAAACATCAGCACGATATTCACCCAAAACATATTTGTTTGCTTGTCGATGATTAGGTTGCAATATTGTTGAAGAACATGTGTGTACATCAACAAATTTCTTCACTTGGAAAAATCCATCATAATTTTTAATTGCTTTTGCTCTTAGTAACCAAGAACAATTTTTCGAAACACACACAGCCTCATACCTTGATTTGGTTGATCTACTTGTCCTCGTCTAAACACCTTCTCGAAGATATTTTTTACCAATACACCACTTTAAAAGTTCTTTGTTCTTAAATATACTCACATTCAATCTTTTGAAGATTGATGTCTACCATCTGTGTTAGGATATCTTCATTAATATCAACTGGACATTCTGGTAGAGGGGGCATACCATAAAAAAGGTTAGCGGGAAACTTAGCTTTGACCTCATCACCCAACTCATCTCTATCTGAATTGCTTTTTAAGTCTGTTATATCTAAACGTACATCAGCAACATCAACATAATTCCCGTAAACATGCTTTTTTCATCTTTTTGACACATACATTTTTTCTTTTTATTTTTATCTACTACACGCTTATTCATAACTTTAACTTCTTGTTTGGGAACATCAACACAACGACCACCCACGCCATTAAGATATGTACCAAAATCATCATCACCAACATATTTGTAATTCTCAGGATCCACATAGTTAATAGGTGAATAACTAACATTAACATTTTCAGCAACACTATGAAATTGAGGTACACTGGGAGTATTACAAGTACCTATCGGATCATTGCTCCCTTTATAGCTGCATACATTACCAACCGACTGATTTCCACTATCACCAGCCTCATTAACCTCATCTCCTTCATCAACCACCACAAACACTTTCATAGCCCTTCCTTCGCTACATTTGATTACATTTATCAACATTCTAACATTCATATCTTCAACTATAGCTATATAATATTTCAATTCAGGATGATGGAAACGAAGACTAATTCTATATTTGTCTAACAAACCAAATTTTCTTCTTACCAAAGATACAAATTCACTGTAACTAATATACTCAGAAAATATCAACGCAAATTCAGAAATACCTCCCTGTGGACATACGTATTCCAGATTTGTTTAAACAATTTGTCTTCTCCCACCGGTTACAAGACAAACCAGATATTCAATCATTTTTAGAGAGATTTTAAAGAAATTTCCTAAAGATATAACAACTAAACTGATAATATATATAGTAAGGTTATTTCGTAGTTAAACCAATTGATTTCATAGTCAAAATTTAAATAAAAAAAAACTAACAAATTCCCAGATGAAATGCAGAGGAAATCACAGATGGACAGTGTCCATCTGTGATTTAAGCCCTTTATATACACAAAAAAACTCACCTGCGAATGTACAAGTGGCTAAAGCACAATTGTGCTTTAGCCACTTGTACATTCGCAGATGGGGTGTCAAAATCGCAGATGGACCATTCCCATCTGCGATTTTTGTGGCCAATTTTGTAATTCCTATTTTTTGGCTAAATTTGTAAAGTAATTAGTGTATTTGGCTATTTTTGTCATTTTCTTGAATCTAAATTCAAGAACCCTAAGTGCCGGAAAACCCGTAAATTTAGGCAAAATTAGTTCAGAGCTGAACAAATTTAATTTTAATACCTTCAACGATCTGGAAGCCACTAGACAATGGGGCATCTAAAAAACCATAGAATCAGGCCAAAACGTGAACTCAAACTGTTTGACATTTTTCGTAACGGCGGCATGGATCCACCTCCCTACGGTTGATGTATCGCAAAACTCTGAACAAAATAAATACAACCTATCGAAATCGACGGATCTATTTAGTAAAACCCAATAAACAAACTCTTCGCATTTGTTCATTGGACATTGATTGTATGGTAATTTGTTGTTTGGGTGAATCATCTCTACAGAGGGAACTAAAGTCCACAAATACCTCCATCTTGTGGACAAAATGTTGGTTCGAATTACTTCTTCAATAGATGAAAGGTCTGAAAGAATCAAGAGAAGAATATGATCCAGCATGTTACTGATCAAATCGACTCCATCTTCTCGTTTTAATGTCATTGGTCTTTGGGATTTCTTCATGCCTTTGGTGACGTTAATGAAAAATTATTTAGAGCAAGCAAATGATCTTCAATCACAACGAATTCCTTTGAATCACTCGATGAAGACGGTTTCAATTGATCTTACTTACTGAATGTGAGCAGAGAGTATATTTTCACATCAAATTCGATCTATATATGTTGTAGATTTATTAATCGACAAACATAGATATACAATTATACATATGTTAATTCAATCTCTATATTATCAAATTATCAATAATAATAATAGAGATATGCAAATTTAGCCAAATACACTAATTATTTTATGGAAAATAGCAAAAAAAAAAAAAACCCCAAATTACAAAATTTGCCCTTAAAATCGCAAATGGATTAAGTCCATCTGCGATTTCGCATTTTCATTTGCGAATGTACAAGTGTCTAAATCACATATGTGCTTTAAGCACTTGTACATTCGTAGATGGAAGAGTCCATCTGCGTTTTTGTACATTCCATCTGCGATTTCGTAAAAAAACCGTTTTTTTTTCACTATCTTTTTTAGAGAAACTCTATCTCTTATACATGAGTTGACAATTCTATTTTATTTTGTACAACT